>NC_041380.1:358488459-358498097 GCF_002162155.2 Triticum dicoccoides
CACACACACACTAAGACTCCATCTCTCTCCCTCTCTCTCACACACACACAAACTAAGACTCCATCTCTCTCTCTCACACACACACACACACCCCACACACACACTAAGACTCCATCTCACACACCCATGCTCTAGGCGGAGCATTTGTTCCTACCACCCTTCATCCAACCTTACCCGTATGATGAACAATCAGCTTTATTTACTTTCATAACATGGACAAATTCCACTTTACTTTAGTAGTCAGCAAACTTATCATCTGTACCCTTATAAAAACGAGTTGGTGGTGATGGTGTGCCTGCCATCTTGTAATACAGACCGTATGATCTATATCCGAGGATAGAAAGCAAACTATGATAATTTTACAAAAGATACCCGCACCTCTCTCCACATCATTATCTCCCGCAACCTCATTGCTCAGCAATTAAAAAAGGAATGAGTCTCTGGAACAATCTAGCATGCATGATGGCCGCTGCCGCCTGCCGGCGCCGTCCATCCCCATGCCTCCGCCCATTTCGACTACCAGTCACCACCACGCTCCACTCCTCCTCGCCTTATCTCTCATCTTTCATTTTTTTGATGACATTCTCGAGATACCAGTTTTCCGATAAAATTCTCGAGATATCATTAGTTTTTACACATGGGATTACTCCTGCATGGGTCAATCACAACAGGTGTTCTGTAAAAAATGCATATTGATGTTCCGTGCAATGCACGAGAATCTTGCTTGTAATTATATAACGCAAATCACGAGCAGGAAGTGACATTTTTTTGACACAACCACGTTAACATGGCCACGTAAATCACTAGCTAAAGTAAATACCATTATACTTATATCCCGATGCAAAAGGTTGAGTACATGTCCGAAGAGTAGAGTTGCACACACGCACTCTGTCTCTCAGAATCTCTCTCTCACACACACACCAGTTACGTGACGCCCACTTAAGCAGACACGTATGTTACAATTTGTGCACCCACGGGTACACGTGATGCTGCGCATTTATTTAAGCCGGAAGGCGAACCCAAACAGTAGCTGCATTCATTCCCCTCCCGCCGCCTCTTCTCTGGTCGTCATTGCTCGGTAGCCATGGGCCGGCCAAAGGTAACAACATACGCCATACTCCCGCCGGAGCGGCGCTTTAATATGGAAATTTTAGTGGCCATGCATGCATCTTTTTGTGCTAGCACTCCTATATAAGGGTTGATCGGTCGCTTCCCGTGGACGTGCGCGGGCGGTGGAAGAGGAAGGAGAAGGGAAGCAGGCTGTGGAGTAACGTTTTTTACCACAATTTCCTAGGAAACCGAGTGCAATAATTGAGTAGTTTTGCAAACTACCAGTACTACACCTGAAACGGTTCAAAACCTATACTCCCTTGCCAGCGCGCGCTTCCCACGTGAAACGGTCAGCGTCGCCCTGGAGCGTCAGTGCCGCATTAATTCCCGGCCAGAGCGGAGGCGACCTCTCATTGGCGCCGGCTTTGAAGTGGCGTGACGGCCGAGAGAGCGTCGCTTCCCGGTGCACGCGACTGCTCCACGTCGAGACTGGCCATAGGCCCTATTTGGATCCATGGGTTAGAGTTAGTTTGAGCTAGTTGGGGCTCAAATAGCCCTAAACTATCCAAGCATGAGGGTTTAAATTGGAGCAAGTTGCACCGAACCCACTAAAAAAAACTATCCCACCCATGAGGGTTTAAACTGGAGATAGTTCTCACTGGGACCACTGAAAAATCACTTTTCTCTCTCCATGAAGTGCATTTATTTTCAATCTAACCATGTCACCCAAACACCTCTTTGGCTAAAGTTAGTTCAGGGTTAGTCATGAGTTAGTCTAACCTCTAGCTAAGTTAGAGTATCAAACAAGAGGAGTATAGGACATGCAAGTTACTCAAAGCATACAGGCAAATTCGTACGTGAAAGGATTTTTTTTCTTTTTGAAAACGGAACGTGAAAGGAATTTCTTTTAGAATGCTCTTGGCATGTCACTAACATGTGATAGTTAACCGATCTCAATAGACGGCAGAAACGCCAGCCCGCCACACTTTGATAGAGACGAGGAGGGAGAAGCAATACAGGCTGCTGGATTACTAGAGATAGGTGTCGCACGGAAGCCAAGAAATATGGTGATAGCGTGGGTTAGCCATGTACTAGTATGATGTAACTACACTTGGCTGTCGTGTTTCGTACTCTTCCAGTCCACTGTGGAGATGATTGGTTAATTTTATATCGCTGAATAATATTAAATATTATGAGTGCAGACGCTCCACCACGAGGTTCCTTGCTCCTTCTCGGTCGTCTGGAATCTATGTTCTTCCACTCTATTTTTTTACGTGAGCTTTGTTCATCCTTTTGCCAACACGCGAGACATCTAGCATCAAGGTGCACGTGTTATGCAAGGATCGTTCCATCTATATGAAGAACACATGGGACTGGAACTACGAGACGAACATGTACCCAGGAGTGGACGTACGAACCTGAGTAATGTAGCGCAGTAAGTGAAGTAGAAAGGCACAAATCATATGAACATGCGTGGCATATAGGGTGTGTTTGGTTGCGTTCTCGTCTCAGCACAGTTGTTCCCTCTTCAGGCATGCTCAACTCAACACCCCTCTTCATGCATGCTCTCTTCATGCATGCCTCTAGTGTATTTGTGCTAAACTAGTGTGGACTCATGCACCCTCCATACACTCTACCAAACACCCAAAAGTAGGTCGAGAAGGGAACTCTTGGGCGGCATTTGTCTCTTACTACGTACTACCACTAAATGTTGTACGTGCAATGCATGGTGATGTTATGGAGTACGTGCCTAAGTACTCTACTACTACTATATTAGTTGGAGGCACATATTAACTTTTATATTTGTTTACGTGTATGCCCCAAGACCTTCCAACTAGATGTGTCTTTGTCTCCATTTTTTTGCGGAAAACGTGTCTTTGTCTCCAGGTCGCACTTTGTATCGTTCATACCACTAAGTACTACTACATGTGGTCTCCGGCCCAGAAGTAGAAGAAGTGGAGATGATCTACCATGCTATTTTTTTACGCTGGGCTCTACCATGCTGTTCATGTCCCACTCCTTTCGCTGACGTGTGGGACATCCAGCACGTGCCGTGTTTGGCACCCTTCATCGTAAGAGTTGAATCGCTAGCATTCATCAGAAATAAAAATTAATTATAAATCGGCAGTGATACTATTTTTTTGTGAACCAATCAGCAGTGATACTATAACTCGATATCGGAAATAATACTACTCCGTTCGCCAACATGTGGGACGTCGACCATCCTGGTCCACTTGCCATGCACGCAGAACTCCAAGGGAGTCACCCAGGTCTTCGCGCCACAGTAACAATGACTAATGAGCCGTCAAATCACAGGCCCACTTCCCACTTTGAAGTTGCTTGGACGAAGGAACCATCATGACTTCGTTGAATTCCGCTTCTTGAAGAAAACTACTGTACCAGTAGTACTGCTAGCTACAATAGTTACTACAACAGAGGCCTCCTTTCGTTCATAGGATAGGAATATGAAAATCATAGGAAGTGAGATGACATGTATCTCAATTCCTATAGAGAAAGAGATGCCATTTGATGCTTAGGATAGGAATTTTTCCATTTAGTCTAGGCTAATGTACTAGTAATTTGCTCTAAAAACTACAGTAGTAACTAGTAGTACTGGTACATGCTCGTACTCAGACACACACACACACACACACTAACTACTAGTACTACTACTTCTCACATGCTGGGCAGACGCCGTCGTTCTTCTTCCCGGCTTTGTCGGCGACACCCCACCGTGCTTGGATCTCCGCCGACCTCTCCGCAGCAGCGCGTGCGTCCTTTTCTTTCTTGCGGCGGCGGGCCTCTCTTTTCTTGAGTGCTTTCTGACTTTTCCGCTCCCTCTGTGCGGCTTTGGCCGCCTCTTGCTCTACCGCCCATTCGGCCTTGGCATCTTCAAATTCCTCCCACATAGTTGTGAGGTCGCGAGCGGCGATGAACTCGGCACGGCGGGATGCCATCGCTTCCCTACCATTTTGTGTGTGGTCGTGGGCGGCGAGGAACTCGGTGCGGTGGGATGCCATCGCTACCTTACCAGTTAGTGTGCGGCGCGGTGGCATGAACGACGCTTGGTGAGAGCTCTAGGATGGAGTGGCCGGACAACCGTATAGTGCATTGGTTTGTCAAGAGCTCAAGGACAGAAGACAAAGCAAATTTGGATTCCCCTTCAATCCTGGTCATTTATTACCGAGTAAAATGCATTGGCGGTCATCGAACTTGTCTTGGAAGCTCACTTTGATCATTGTATACGAGATATGGTGATTATACGGTCACTGGCTCAGCGTATAGCTCCGTATTTGTCTGGTTGACCAGTCAAACAGTCCGCATGCGCCTCATCAGCTTGTGTTCTTTATCTATCTAGAAAACATGGGTTAAATATATGCCACATTTTTGCAAGCTGACATGTGGGCCAATAGGTCGAAGCCTACGCAGGGTGTTGTCAACTTGGTCAACAAATGATTGTGTCATCCACAGCCATTGGATTTATATCCAACAGCCGGCATGCACCTTCAATCTCTCGTCTTCTTCCTCCAGCGTCACTGGGACCGCCTGGTCCGGCCTCCGACGGCTAGCGGCTCTGCTTAGCACGCATCGCTGTGAAGCGCTACCCCACCGCCGGCCAGGCTATCCCTCCATCCCTCGACACCTCCTGTTATTCTCCACAGACTACAGCCCCACGCCGCAACAGAACCAGTTATAACCCTTCTCCTCCTCTCAATCTGCGACTCCACTGCCGCGTTTTCCCATCTCCGAGTCGTTCCCGTCCGGGGCCTCGCCGTTGTCCACCGCCTCGCTGCGTTTGGTGCGGCCTGGTCAACAAACGAGAGTCATCAGAAGAGGACTTTACGTGGAGAGCCTGACGGCTGGGACCCACGAGGTCCATGGTCGCACGCAAGGAAAGTTCCTCCTTATTAAACTGAAAAAAAATGTTTCCTCCACCTGACAGCTGGGACCCACCGGCTGTATCTTCGCACGGAAGGAAGTGCCTCCTTGTTTTGCGCCCGTCAGATTTGGTGACTGACTTGTGGGCCTACTAAGCGGACGTGTACAATCAGTAGTATATTTTGTCTGTTTGTTGCTGCTGTTGTTTTCAATGTACAATCAGTAGTATATTTCGTCTGTTGGTTGAATAAATGTGTTGTTAGAACGACAAACACAATGTTTTGGAAGTCGTTGCACGGTGTGATCCTTTAGTGCCCCGTACCGTACGTAGCGCATACTATTTATCATACGGAACACATTTTTTTTGAAACTCGGAACACATTTTCCACTTGTTGATAACATGCAGCCCACTGATGAAGGCCCAATAGAGAAGCCCATAATTAACTGGAAGGGAGGCTCTCACATGAATTCGGGCCAGGTACATGCTCATGGTCCCCTAAACATAAATAAGTAAATAAATAAATAAATAAAGCTAAATGCTCATGCACCGGTTCTTTGGGAAAATAGCTAGCCCAGTATTTCTTTTTGAAGAATACCCAAGCTAGGCCTATTTGTTTTCTTCGAATTACTGGGCTGCAAATCTTTCAAGACGAGGAGGGATGCATTCCGGCCTGGCTTAAGAGTATGGTCAATGTCTGTTAAAAGTAATATCAAAAGGGGTTGAAAGTTCCAAAAAAATTATAGCAAATGGGATATAAGTTTCTTTTTTTGCTTTTGTTCTTCACTGATATCTTATACATATTTCATTGGATTTAACATGACATAGTACTAATTTATTTTTAAATTTGTTTTACTATGGCTATTAATTTTTGGATTAAGAATATTTCGTTCCCGAGCAAAAATTTGCGAATTTTCAAAATTTCCCACATATTTAGTTAATTTTTTGACCCTGGTACTGACCAGAAAATGGCCAGCAATTCTAAAAATGGAAAACAGGCTGCAATAAATTCCATATGAATTAGAAAATGAGTAAAAAATATAAAAATAATAGCAAATGGGCTGTACACGCCACGGATTTCGAGGCTGACTTGTTTACGAAAGGCTTTGTCAGTGGACACACGATTCTAGTAGCAGTTAGTGTTGGATGTCCATCCAACGGCCGACGTGCTTCTTTAATCTCTGATCTTCCTACTACAGCCACCTAAACTAGCGCCGGCGGGACTGCCTGCTCCCACTTCTTGTGGCCCGCTGTGATGCCGCGTAGGCTTCCCTGGCCCACCCTACTCCCTCCGCTGGCCTGGCCGCACGCAATCAACTGCCTCCTTATTACGCAAAAAAAAATGATTCCTCCCACTGACATCTGGGGTGCACCGGTTGGGAGGCTAACCTGTGGGCCTACTAAGTTGACGCGTATGCAGGGCTTGTCAACTTAGTCAACAAACGATTCTAGCAGCAGTAACCATTGGATTTGAATCGAACGGTCCTGCTGCTTCTTCAATCGCTGCTCTTCTTGCACCAGCCGCACAAACCAGCGCCTGGGAGACCGCCTGCTCCTGCCTCCAGTGGCCGGCTGTGCTGCCGATGAGGCCTCATCGCCCCCTACTACTCCCACCGCTAGCCAGGCCCTGCGGCGACGACAGCCTCACATCGCAGTCGAACGAGTGAACCCTCGTACTCCTCTCCGCATGGGCATCCACTGCCGCATCTTCCCCGGCTCCATGTCGTCCCCTTCCTAGGCCTCACCGTCATCCACCGCCTTGGTGCTCTCGGCGCGGCGTGGTCAACGTGGTCAACGACATTCCATTGGAAGAGTACTGTACGTGGAGAGGCTGACAGCTGGGTCCACGGCCACAGCCCAATTTTTTTTTGTGATTTTCCAAGTAAGTCGCTTTGTCAGGCCTGTTGGGCTGCAAATCTTTGAAGACGAGGAGGAGAGCTTTCATTCGGCTGGCCGAGAAAATGGCCCATCAGTAATGAGAAATGGGCTGTACATTTTTAAAACACATCAAACCGGCAATTAGTTTCAAATAACTTTTTTTCATTTCGAGATTTGAAATTACATTAATTTTTATGCGTGGAGAATTTGTTGGATTTTATATTGATATATATTTATTTTTAAAATCAGTTTGAATGTGAGTCGAAATTTCGGGATTAAAAACAGTTCGGACCGCACCGAAATATGCAAAATTTCGTATATTTTTTTAACCGTGGCCACAATACGGGCTGTAATGCTAACAAAAAGAATATGGGCTCCAAAAAAACTTAATAATTAGCAAATGGGCTGTAAATTATTAGAAATAATGGCAGATGGGATGTATGCTATTTCTCACAGATTTGAGGCTTTCCTAAAAAAAGGTTGATGCACAAGCAATGACTGTTGGATGGCCATCCAACGGCCGTCGTGCTTCTTCAATCTCTGCTCTTCCTGCTCCAACCGCTCAAACAGGCGCCAGCGGGACTGCCTGCTCCCTCCTCCCCACGGCCGGCTCTGCTGCCGCGCAGGCCTCACCGCCCCACTATACTCCCATCGCTGGCCTAGCCATCCCTCTACTCACCCACACCTGTTGTTATTCTCCGGCGACGGCAGACGAACTAGTAAACCCTCGTACAGTTGTACTCCCCTCCGCGTGGGAAACAACTGCCGAGTCTTCCCTGCCTCCATGTCGTTCCCTTCCTAGGCCTCGCCGTCGTCCACCGCCATGGTGCTCTCGGCGCGGCCTGGTCAACGTGATCAACGACCGACATGCATCTGAAGTGGACTTTAGGTGGAGAGGCCGATAGCTGGGTCCACGGCCGCATGCAAGGAAATGCCTCCTTATTACGCGCAAAATAATGATTCCTCCACCTGACATCTGGGACCCACCGAAAGGGCCTCTGTATTTCGTGAAAAAAAACGTTACCGCCGCTGACAGCTTGGACCCACCAGCTATATCTTCGCACGCAAGGAAGTGCCTCCTTATTACGCACAAAAAAATGAATACTCCCCCTGTTAGCTGGGACCCAGTATAGTGGTAGGCTGACTTGTGGGCCTACTAAGTTGACGGGGACGGGGGGCTTTGTCAACTTAGTCAATATGCACGATTCTAGCTCTAGTGACCGTACGATGTCCATCCAACGGCCGTCGTGCTTCTTCAACCTCTGGTCTTCTTGCTCCAGCTGCCCAAACCAGCGTCGGTCATGCCTCGTGCTCCTGCCTCCCGTGGCCGGCTGCGATGCGGCGGAGGCCTCACCGCCCCCTACTACTCCCACCGATGGCCAGGCCATCCCTCTACTCACCCACACCCCCTGTTACTCTGCGGCGATGACAGCCTCACACCGCAGCGAACCAGTGCCCTCGTACTCCTCTACGCGTGGGCATCCACTGCCGCGTCTTCCCCGGCTCCGTGTCATCCCCTTCCTAGGCCTCGCCGTCGTCCACCGCCCTGGTGCTCTCGGCGCGGCGTGGTCAACATGGTCAAGGAACGGCTTCCATCATACATGGACTGTACGTGGAGAGGCTGACAGCTGGGTCCACGGCCGCAGCAAGGAAGTGCCTCCTTATTACGTGCAAAATAATTATTCCTCCACCTGACAGCAGGGACCCACCGGACGGGCCACCGTATTTTGCCCCCCTGACTGCTGGGACCCACCAGCTACATCTTCGTAGGCAAGGAAGTGCCTGACAGTCGGGACCCACCTGGTCGAAGCATACGTAGTGTTGACATTCTGGTCGCGAACGTGTACGTACATATTGGTCGATGTAGAGGCGCGCACGTGTCGTAGTAGAGGCGCGCACGTAGCATGTACACGTACGTACAGTGGCTGGGTGCAAGAAAGAAAATACGGCCATGTATGTGTACATACGGGAGGGGTCTCGAACGCCTATTCGCGCATACGTACGGCGAGGGCTCGTGTACATGGCTGGGTCGCAACGGAGAAACAGCGTCGTCGTCGTGTTCATGGGTCGGAATGGAATGCGTGGTCGTGTTCATCGGGAGGGCTTGGACGGAAGAGGCGATGGAAACGAGGTCTGGCGTACCGCACAACGGAGGAAACGGACCTCCTACGGTCGAAACGGGGGTCCTGTTGATCGGGAGGGGTGTGGCGTACCGCAAAACGGAGGAAATGGACCTCCTATGGTCGAAACGGGGGTCCTGTTGATCGGGAGGGGTGTGGTGTACCGCAAAATGGAGGAAACGGACCTCCTACGGTCTAAACAGGGGTCCTGTTGATCGGGAGGGTGTGGCATACCGCAAAACGGAGGAAACGGACTTGTGTTGGAGCGCTACGGTCGAAACGGGGGTCCTGTTCATCGGGAGGGGTGTGGCGTACCGCAAAATGGGACTGCACGGGATACTGTTCATCTCCACTGTCGACCCCCTCCAGCCTCCACGAGCTACTGTTCATCCACCGTCGACCTCCTCCAGCCTCCACGGGCTCCTGTTCATCCAGCCTCCACCGCGCGCTACTCCACCGGCTACTGTTCAACCACCCCTCCACCGTCTACTGTTCATCCAGCCCTCCACACCACGGGGTCCTTTTCAACCACCCCTCCACGGGAACCCCTCCACTGTCTACTGTTCATCCAGCCCTCCACGGGGTGGTCCTATTCATCCAGCCCTCCACATGGTCCTCTTCATCCAGCCCCAACCGGCTCGATCGATCGGGGTCCTGTTCATCCAGAGGCAACACCACGGTGTCCTGTTCATCCACCCCCACCGGGAACTGTT
>NC_041380.1:358498481-358521266 GCF_002162155.2 Triticum dicoccoides
CTCACTTTTCATCCAGCGATCGGCTTCAGTTAGCAGCAGTAGCCAAGGAATCACTCGATCGGGTTCGGTTAACAGCCATCGATCGATTGCTCGGGTTCAGTAACGCGTAGCCTGCAGTGCAATCGCTCGGGTTCAGTTAGAGCCCAACGCCTCGCTCGGGTTCAGTTAGAGCCAATGCGTCGCACACACGCGTGTACGTGTACAAGAGAAACGCGCATCGCTCGGCCCCCGACCTCCCACTGTAACCGGGAACTCCCCGAAATTTTCCTCCCCCTCGCTTCTACCATGGTTTTTTCCGTCATGGACGGCCCAAAGAATGTCATGCAGCTGCGTCTCCGGCCCGCCCAGGACGAAAAGCCCATTTTATGTCATGATTTTTTGTCATAGAAGTAGGAGCCCACCACATCTATGATGATACCGGGTTTTGTCACAATTATCGTCATAGAAGTGTCATATGTATGACAGAAAAAAATTCGTTCGGCCCAAAATGTCACGGATGTGTCTTTTTTTTGTAGTGCTCCATGGGTGCTAGAATCATTACTGTGTAATCTAGATTATTAACTCTAGTGCAAGTGGGAGACTGGAGAAAATATGCCCTAGAGGCAATAATAAAGTTATTATTTATTTCCTTATATCATGATAAATGTTTATTATTCATGCTAGAATTGTATTAACCGGAAACATGATACATGTGTGAATACAGAGACAAAACAGAGTGTCACTAGTATGCCTCTACTTGACTAGCTCGTTGAATCAAAGATGGTTATGTTTCCTAACCATAGACAAAGAGTTGTCATTTGATTAACGGGATCACATCATTAGGAGAATGATGTGATTGACATGACCCATTCTGTTAGCTTAGCATTTGATCATTTAGTTTGTTGCTATTGCTTTCTTCATGACTTATACATGTTCCTATGACTACGAGATTATGCAACTCCCGTTTACCAGAGGAACAATTTGTGTGCTACCAAACATCACAACATAACTGGGTGATTATAAAGGTGCTCTACAGGTGTCTCCAAAGGTACTCATTGGGTTGGCGTATTTCAAGATTAGGATTTGTCACTCCGATTGTCGGAGAGGTATCTCTGGGCCCACTCGGTAATACACATCACTCAAGCCTTGCAAGCATAGTAACTAATGAGTTAGTTGCGGGATGATGTCTTACAGAACGAGTAAAGAGACCTGTCGGTAACGAGATTGAACTAGGTATTGAGATACCGACAATCGAATCTCGGGCAAGTAACATACCGATGACAAAGGGAACAACGTATGTTCTTATGCGGTTTGACCGATAAAGATCTTCGTAGAATATGTAGGAGCCAATATGAGCATCTAGGTTCCGCTATTGGTTATTGACCGGAGACGTGTCTCGGTCATGTCTACATAGTTCTCGAACCCGTAGGGTCCGCACGCTTAAAGTTTGATGACGGTTATATTATGAGTTTATGTGTTTTGATGTACCGAAGGTAGTTCGGAGTCCTGGATGTGATTACGGACATGATGAGGAGTCTCGAAATGGTTGAGACATGAAGATTGATATATTGGACGACTATATTCGGACACCGGAATGGTTCCGGGGGTTATCGGGTATATACCGGAGTACCGGGGGTTACGGGAACCCCCCCGGGGGGTTATTGGGCCTCATGGGCCCAAAGTGGTGGAAGAGGAGAGGCGGCAGGAGGTGGCGCCGCCCCCCCCCTTGCCCCAATCCTAATTGGGAAAGGGAAGGGGGCGGCGGCCCCCCTTCTTCTTCCTTCTCTCCACCTCCTCCTTCCCCCTTCTCCTAGATGGAATTGGAAAGGGGGGCAAAACCTACTTGGAGTAGGATTGCCCCCCCTTTGGCGCGCCTCCTCCTCGCCCCCTTTATATACAGAGGAGGGGGCACCCCATAGACACAACAATTGATCTCTTAGATCTTTTAGCCGTGTGCGGTGCCCCCCTCCACCATAATCCACCTCGGTCATATCGTAGCGGTGCTTAGGCGAAGCCCTGCGTCAGTAGAACATCATCATCGTCACCACGCCTTCGTGCTGATGGAACTCTCCCTCAAAGCTCGGCTGGATTGGAGTTCGAGGGATGTCATCGAGTTGAACATGTGCAGAACTCGGAGGTGTCGTGCGTTCAGTGCTTGATCGGTCGGATCGTGAAGACGTACGACTACATCAACCGTGTTGTGCTAACACTTACGCTTTTGGTCTACGAGGGTACGTGGACACACTCTCCCCTCTCGTTGCTATGCATCACCATGATCTTGCGTGTGCGTAGGAAAATTTTGAAATTACTACGTTCCGCAACATTTTAAACTCAGGAGTGGGAGCCCATGTGGTATCACGAGGTTCCGTACCGTAGAACCACTCCTGTTGCCACCCCTTCATGGTCTCTATGAAGGCCCCCTTGGCCCAGGTGACATTAGGGAGCTTTCTCACCATGACGCCGCCGCACTCCGCGTGTTGACCCTCGACCACCTTCGGCTTCACGTTGAAGACCTTGAGCCATAGGCCGAAGTGGGGAGGATGCGGAGGAATGCCTCTCACACGACGATGAACGCTGAGATGTTGAGGAATGAATTTGGGGCTAGATCATGGAAATATAGCCCGTAATAGTACATGAGTCCGCGGATGAAAGGGTGGAGAGGAAACCCTAGCCCGCGAAGGAAGTGGGGGATGAATACTACCCTCTCATTGGGCTCTGGGGTGGGAATGATCTACTTTTTGCCAGGAAGTCGATGGGCGATTTCCTTGGCTAAATACCCTGCTTCCCGGAGTTCTTTGATGTGCTCCTCCATGACGGAGCAGGCCATCCACTTGCTCTGTGCTCCAGATCCAGACGTGGTTGGAGTGTTTGTTGGGGACGGAAAGGGTTGAAGCTTGGGCACTGGAGCTCGAGAGCAAATGGGCTGAGGAGGAACAAGGCATGGGGTAAAAAGGTGGATCCTTGTCTCCTTATAAAGGCAGTGAATATCAAGCATCCCCCCATGAGCCATAAAACTCGCATATTCCCCAGGAGTCATGCGAGTGGCACGATCGGATTACCCAAGTCCGTATTGATGAGAATCCCGCAATAAGGGTACATGATCTCTGCTTTGACAAGACGTGTCAATGAATACCGCATCTCCGAACGCGAAGTGGGAGGCTGGAAAACGGTTTGAGATAATAATAAGGCTGGAACGCACTACCTCGCCAAAATTTTTGCCAAAAGACATAACCTATTTTTGTTTAAAGTATTTTTACCTCGTGGTCCAGGGTTGTAACTATTGTACAAAGCCGGATATAGTTCTTTTGATCAACTACTTTGGAATATTCGGAGGAGACACCCGCCTTGCAATGCCGAAGACAATTTGCACGCCGTACACATCGGCATTGAAGCCTGGTTTAGGGGATACTGAGGGAGTCCTGGATTAAGGGGGGGGCGAGCGTCCGGGCTATGTGACGTGGGCTGGACTGCTAGGCCGTGAAGATACAAGATGGAAGGCTTCCCCCGTGTCCGGATGGGACTCTCCTTGGCGTGGAAGGCAAGGTTGGCGTTCGGATATGAAGATTCCTTTCTCTGTAAACCAACCCTGTACAACCCTAGCCCCCTCCGGTGTCTATATAAACCGGAGGGTTTAGTTCATAGAGGCAGTCATAATCATACATGCTAGATATCTAGTGTTTAGTCATTATGATCTCGTGGTAGATCAACTCTTGTAACCCCTATACTCATCAAAGTCAATCAAGCAGGATGTAGGGTTTTACCTCCATCAAGAGGGCCTGAACCTGGGTAAACATCATGTCCCCTGCCTCCTGTTACCTTCGATCCTTAGATGCACAGTTCGGGACCCCCTACCCGAGATCTACCGGTTTTGACACCAACAGGGATCCTCGCACCGGCCAATGCAGGATGGCCAGAAGAGCCTCTGAGACGCGGCCCTGTTGAGCCCAGGGATGTTGACGTAGGTGCGCAAGTCACTATCCTCGCTGGGGTAGGGAGCTGCGCTGGGTGATGGGCGACGATCGCCCCGCATAGCTCTCGCCTCCTGAAGCTCCTCGATTGCCTTGGTGATGAACTCCTGAGCACCTGGCGCCTTGTGCCCTGCGCCTTCCTCATGGAAGCGTGTGTTGAAGCACGCCTCCACATGGTGCCCGAGCGCCTCCATTGTGACGCTGGCCAGGCCAGAGGCCCTCCAGAAGAGAGCCCTCGAGTCTAGCCTAAGAGGGGCACCGGGCGCGCCTTCCTATGCGAGAGGGGAAGGCGCCCCATTAGTGGGCGCAGGGCTTGAGGCAGCACCGTCAGACGCCCCACCCTCCTGAGGTCCTTGGCGGAGTAGCTGCTTCTTCTTCTTGGGTGCGGCCTCAGGAGGGTAGATAGCTCCCTCACCATTTGAGTCCTCGACCGCTGCAGCCTGGTAGGCGCCCTCAAGAGAGCACACCACGTTCTTCTCCTCGCAGGCGACCGTGATGATGCCGCAGCTTCATAGCATTTTGAGGATGTTGTAGCCATGGTGGGTGACTGCCATGAAATTGGCCAGGGCCGGGTACCCGAGGATGGCATTGTACGGGAGGCGAATGTTGGCGATGTCGAAGTCGATGAGCTCGGTGCGGTAGTTGTCATGCTTGCCAAAGGTGACAGGGAGGTGGACCTGCCCTATCGGGGTGGTGGAGCTGTCGGTCACTCCCGGGAAGGGCTTGGTAGGCTGAAGCTGGTGGTATGGTACCTGGAGCCTGTCGAATTTCTTGACAGAG
Organism: Triticum dicoccoides; assembly: GCF_002162155.2. NCBI lineage: Eukaryota > Viridiplantae > Streptophyta > Magnoliopsida > Poales > Poaceae > Triticum > Triticum dicoccoides. The sequence goes on from NC_041380.1 coordinate 358,503,209, forward strand.
AGAACATTGAGCCCCGCACCGCCATCGATGAGTGTCTTGGTGACGAGGACGTTGCTGATGATGGGCGAGCCGATCAACAGGAGGGCACCAGCTATGGCCGCACACTTGAGCTAGTCAAAAGAGTCGAAGGTGATGGTGTACTTGGACCACCTGAGCGGACATGTCGTCTCGAGCTTGGGGAGGGCCGCGTTCACCTCGCGGGCGAACTGCTTGAAGATGCGATGGGAGGCGGGGGCCTGAGCGCCACCCAGGATGCAAACGATGGCACGGGGCTCCTGGAAGCCCCCAGCCCCCTCGTCCTGGTGGTGGTCATCGTTCCTTCTTGGTGGTGGCGGTAGCGAAGGGAGGCCAGCGTTGCTCTGAGGCCGGTCTTCGCGCCAGGCGCCCTCACGAGGCTGGCCCTGCCAGCGGTCCTCACGAGGCTGGTCGCGCCATTCTTGGAGGGGGTCGCCGTCGTCCTAGCGTCCTCCACCTCCGCCTCCTCCACGGTCGTAGCCTCGATCGTTGTGCCCGGGGCGGCGACTGAGGCGCCCGTCTCGGATGGCTCTGAGCTCCGGGCAATCGTTGGTGTTGTGGATGTGCACATTGTGGAAGATGTAGAACAGGCGGCTGCCTTTGGATGACTCCGGGTGGTCGCAGTCGCGCCTCATCTTTGGTTCGGCGGCAAGCACGGCCGACCCCTTGCGCTTCACATCCTTGGCCTTGGTCTTCTTGTCTTCTGGGTCAGCTTCCGGGAGCTCGAGGAGGGATAGGCGTCCCTCCTCAGCTCTCGCACACTTGGTTGCCATGTTGAACATCTCCAGAGCCGTGCACAGGCCCTCCTGGATGGCGAGCTCCTCCTTCATCTTGATGTCATGGACGCCATCAGTGAACGCCGAGATGATGGCTTCATCCAACACCTTGGGGATCTTGAGGTCAACACAGTTGAAGCGTTGGATGTACTTCTGCAAGGTCTCTTCCGGCTGCTGCTTGATACGCCGTAGGTCACCCGCCCTGGAAGTTGGTGAAGAAACGCTCTCGCATCTCGTCTCATGAGGAGATCAATCCCGTGGGGAGATTGAGGAGCCACGAGCGCGGACCATCTTTGAGGGCCATGGGAAACCAGTTCGCCATAACCTTCTCGTTGTCGTTGGCTGCCTCGATTCTCAGCTCGTAGAGTTGCAGGAACTCAGTAGGGTCGGGGTGTCGTTGTAGCATGGAGGCAGGTCGGTCTTGAACTTCCCTAGCTAGATGACGCTGCGTAGCTCCGGAGTGAATGTGTGACATCCTGCCGTGGTCACGGGAGCCGGCCGTAGACGTGGAGCCTTGTCTTGGCGCTCGAGCGCCACCATCGCAGGCGGCACGCGGTATTGATGTGGATGTGCTGGGAGCACACGCGCATCTCCTTGTGGCCGCGGCACCACTAGCAGCTTGCTTCATCGTGAGTGGACGCCCTGCGCTACAGATCGCACCAAGGGGCCTCCCACCTTGGCTCGATGATGACAGCCTGCATGGGAGGTGGAGGAGGTGCTCCGTGAGCTACGTCACCCGCGGCAGGCGGCGGGTGAGGCAGTGAGCGAGACGGTGCAGGAGACTCTCCGACGGCGTTGACAAGCTCGGCAATGCGGTCCAGCCAGTCCTTGTAGAGGTCGTCGACCGAGCGGTAGCGCAGAAGCTCGTGTGCCATGAGCAGCACAGCATGCGCGTTCTTTGAGCCACGACAAGCATGGGAAGAAGAGGCAACCAGAGTCAGCGATGGGGTGGCGGTGCGGCCATCTCGCCGCACAGAAGGATGCAGCGATGAAGCCTACTGCTCGTGGCCCGCGGGGCGGTGGCGGCGTTCACAACCGTGGACGGGGGACGGCGAGGGAAGCCATCCCCCGTCGGTGCCGTTTGAGCGATGCGGGCAGCGAGGGAGTCCCGGCGCTCAGCACGAGCTTGTCGAGCGTTAGCCATGGGAGCGGTGGAGTGGTGGCGAATCATCTGGTGGAAGAGAGGCTCCGACGCACCCCTGCCTGGCGCACCAAATATCGGATTTTGGGTTCCGCGTACCCTTGAGAGGTTCGAACTCTGTGATGCATGCGAAGAACTCAACCTCCCTAGTCTGCCTACTCGCTAATATCACGGCCTAGCTCGACGAACTGGAAGGAAACGAGACACAGCAGATTTCCCAGGTTCGGGCCACCTAGCGGTGTAAAACCCTACTCTTGCTTTGTGGTGGATTTGCCTCGTGGGGCTGAGGATGAACTAGTACAGTGGGAGAACAACCTCAGGAGGAGGCGTGCTCTTGTGCTCGAGTGAGCTGGTGAGTAGGTCAGGATGGAATGGATCCGATCGGGTCCCTCTCTATGGTGGTGGCTAGGTCCTATTTATAGTGGCCTTGGTCCTCTTCCCAAATGAAGGCGGGAAGGGATCCCACAATGGCCAAATTTGAAGGGAGGCAACTAGTACATGCTATCCTGACAAAAGTAGTCTTTGCTTGCAAAAGCCTCTGGTCGTAACACCGCGGTGGGCTCGATGATGACCTCCGTCCTGCCGTCCTGGCGGTCTTTGTCTTGTTGCACTGGAATGGAAACCTTTGGCTGATTCCTCGGCACTCCGCGTCTGCGCTTGCCTTCTTAGCACCGACCAGGAAACTGTTGTTCTGCGCCTGCTAGCGCCCGCCTGTCCTTGGTCTTCATGGCTCACGTCATCTGATCCTCGCGAGGTGAGGCTTGCATAGATATCTCCGCTCCTCAGGAGCCAGCCTGAGGAGGCCCCTCCTTCTGTAGGTCTTGGTGTTGTCCGCCTCGCGGGGCTTGGCCCCTCTCGAGGGTCTTGAGTTGTTGATGCTGAAGATGGTCGTACCAGGCCGTCGATGGAGCCACGTCGTGGGCCGCAGGCAGGCAAGTCTGGGTACCCCCGTTCCTAGAACGCCGACACTGATGGCAAAGACCTTCTTTACCGTCAGCGGGCTGACGGCAAAGAGCTGGCTGATGGCAAAGATCCTGATTCCAGTAGTGATTCCCGACACATATCATGACTTCATTCCTTTCCAACTTGCATACTATGTAGTCCCTACATAATGTTGTAAATATGATTAACTGATCCATTATCGAATACCCATGACTTATAGGAATTATTAGCAAGTAGTATATCAATAACATTAACTTGTATAACTTTTATACCTTTACCGGAAGAACCCTTCTTCTTCTTATCTGCCAGGTACTTCTTGCAGTTGTGCTTCTAGTGTCCCTTTCCCTTGTAGCAGAAACAGTCAGTCTCCTTAGTGGCTCTGCCCTTGTTCCTATTCTGGGATATGGTCACACCGACGCCAGTAGACTTCTTCTTGGACTTTCCATTCTCCTTCAAACTAGTGGTCTTATTGACTAGAACACTTGCTTCTTCTTTTGGATTCTAGCTTCCGCAGTTTTGAGCATAGCAATCAACTCATTTGCAATTTTCTCCATCCCATTCATGTTGTAATTCATGATAAAACTATCGCAATATGGGGGGAGTGAAGAAAGTATAATATCTATGCCGAGTGTTGGAGGAATTCTAAATTACAAAGCAGCAAGTCTATCAACATACCCATCAAGTTTTACTATATGGTCACTCACCAGGGGACCTTCTGCCCTCTTGTATTTAATCAAGGCCTTGGTTATTTCAAAACATCCGGTCCTTGCATGTTTCTTCTACAGAGCATACAGTGAACCAATTATAAATTGTGTATTGGATTGTTCAAAATGTTTTTGTAACTCAGGATCCATGCAAGTCAGCATGAGGCAATGGACTGACTCATAGTCATCACTACGAGCAGTATAAGCATTTGCAATCTCCTGCGGTACACCTGGCGCATCAGGATCACCTAGGGGTTGATCTAGAACAAACTCTTTCTTAGCACTCCTGACAACAAATCTCAGGTTTCGGATCCGGTCCGCATAGTTTCCACCATTTGCAACTAAGTTTTCTTTCTCAAACATAGGGACTAGTTAAGTTGAAAGTGTTGTGATCCATTGATCTAAAACGATAAACACAAGATTCACTTAGACATTGTTTATAAAGTGTGCCCCCGCTCGAATCAGTATCTCTCATAATTGAAAGTTAGTGATTCAAGACCATGGTCTTATTCACAACCATTGATGTGTGCATCACTGATGACGTGAACTTCAACTGGTAGGCCAAATCACCGGTCATATCTCCATATGATTGTTGTTCATCTTTTGATGCTTGTGCTCTAAGCTCAATACTATCATACTAGAACTTCAAGACAGTCAAGTGTTTCCACCGTGAGGTTTGACCTTCACCTGTCTTACACCTCATGATTCGGTCGTACTCATGTGTACATGACATACCCTGAAAAGATACGTGTTATAGATGGTACCATCGGAAATATGCACTAGATGAAATAATATTATATGATAAGATTTCCATGTTTATAAATAATAGTTTATATTTTGTGCTATAACTGTTATGATCCTGGAATATGTGAATCAGTGAAAAACTCATATGCATGTATAGAATGATAAATGGTAAAATATATTCCTAGCCTTGCCTCTAAGACTAGCTCAAGTGTTGTTAGTGATCATGTTTTTCGAATCTTAGGATATCGCTAAGTGTAATGACAGTCCTAAAACAACTTTGAGAATATTCCGTTGATAGAATGATCATATTGAATGGACCAAACTTGTTTGTTATACTTTCAGATGCAATCGTCACAAGTTAATCGTTATAACACGGAGTGTTAACATATGCTTTAGTTCCTTAGACCATGAGAGTATCATAGTCAGTTCTTACCGTGTGGTGGACTTTGGGGTTCCTCAAAATCATCTGTAACATAGTGTGATAATGATAACTTACAGGTTCATCGATAAGTTTTACAAGGAACTAGATAGCTCAAGAGTGGGATTTGCTCCTTCGATGATGGAGATATATTACTAGGGCCCTCTCGGTGTGACAACATCCATCATCGTCTGGATAGACAAAAGTGACTAAGTCACGAGGATGTTGGAACATGTCAACGAGAAAGAAGAACAAACCAGTAACGAGGATACCAATATAGTGAGCATAGGAATGACTCAAGAGGATACCGATACTTCTCACCTCAGGTTTTGTAAAGTATCATGAAGCAAATGGAACAACACATGATAACCAAAGGTTTACTCGAATGTTATTCGTGTACTCATAGGGATCGATATGGATGTCCACGGTTCCGCTAGTTGTCATTGAACGAAAGGTGTTTTGCTCATGTCTATGTTTACCAAATCTATAGGGTTGCAAGCTAAAGGTAATCACGATCTGCTGAGTATTAGTAGGACATGATTAATGAGAAAATATTTATGAAATAGTTTCATTAATATTCAAAAGAGTTCTAAGAGGAACCAGAAGCATTTCGGGGTCAATGAAAGGGTTTTGGGTTTACCGGGCAATACCGATAAATAATAATTAGGTGGAAAATGTTTTTGGAGATGTTGAATTAATAATAAAAGGCTCTAGTAATAGTAAGGAGGCTTTAATATTTGATTAAATATCAACGGATCTGAAAAGTCCAAGTGGTGGAAAGATATTGGGCCACTTGGGCCCAATAGTGGAGGCGCCCCCTTAGCTTCTTGGAGAAGCAAGGGGGAAGCCGAATTTGAGGGGAACTCTCCCTACTTGGCCGACCAAGGGGGAAGGAATCCTCCCCCTTGTGGTGCCCCTCGCATATCCTCCAACCTATATATACTAGAGGTTTTGGACACTTTTGACACACTAGTTTTGGAGCCTCCTCTAGTTCTCTAGTTCTATTTCTAGTTGGTCCTAGTTGATCAATTAAAGATAGACCTAGATCCTGTAATCCTTATAATTAGAAGCCTAGTGAGGTTCTAATAACCTCCCTCTAATTCTTCATCAACTATTACCTCTGGACGTCAAAGCGTTGTCGGATCGTGAAGACCGCACGCTTGCAACTCATAGAGAGGTCGTGCTTTCGGTGTTTCGTTTGGCGGGCTGTTTGTGGGGGTTCACATGTTCATCTACGGTTCGAATGACTCCAAGTACAATCTACACTAACTCATCCTCTTCCTATGAAACTCGGAGTTGGTAACAATTTGTTCCAAACCGTTTATCACATCTTGATAGTGTTCCTAGCTGATTGTAGGGCGATTTTTTTGTTTTCTACTATGTTTCCCAACAGTGGCATCATGAGCGGTTCTGTGAGTAGGTGCAAGTTTTGATCTAGATCACATGTGGATGTGAGGGTTTGATGTTCTTGCTATATGCTTCCCTCGAGTGTTGCTTCGTTTGAATTCATTGACAACATGATGTAGCTTTGTACAAAGTGTTGATAATCGATCGGTTGTGGCTGTCGATGATCTGCTAACAGTTCTTTGGGCTTCATCATAGTCAAGAATAGTGTACTATCGTAAACATGAGAGGGTGATGAAGATGAACGATCTTCTAGCGGGTCATGCGTATTGAGGAAGTTTAGTGTGGGGCTAGATATTTTTAATGAAGTCTCTTCCCTCACACACCCCAAAAGTTAATCTAGCAACAAGAATTATCGCCTTGAAGGCGGACGTAGGTAACTAGTGTTATCCGGACACCCTAGAAGCCATGTAATTAAAATTTGCAAAAATGATTAGAGGACGTCTAACTTGGTTTTGTAGGTTGCATTGATGTAGTATAGCCTTCGTCATGATAATGAGTTTATGTATGAGATGGCTATTGTTGGAAATATGCCCTAGAGGTAATAATAAAATGGTTATTATTATATTTCCTTGTTCATGATAATTGTCTATTGTTCATGCTATAATTGTGTTATCCGGAAATCGTAATACATGTGTGAATACATAGACCACAACATGTCCCTAGTGAGCCTCTAGTTGACTAGCTCATTGATCAATAGATGGTTACGGTTTCCTGACCATGGACATTGGATGTCATTAATAACAAGATCACATCATTAGGAGAATGATGTGATGGACAAGACCCAATCCTAAGCATAGCACAAGATCGTGTAGTTCGTCTGCTAAAGCTTTTCTAATGGCAAGTATCCTTTCCTTAGACCATGAGATTGTGCAACTCCCGGATATTGTAGGAATGCTTTGGGTGTGCCAAACGTCATAACGTAACTAGGTGGCTATAAAGGTGCACTACGGGTATCTCCGAAAGTGTCTATTGGGTTGGCATGAATCGAGACTAGGATTTGTCACTCTGTATGACGAAGAGGTATCTGTGGGCCCACTCGGTAATGCATCATCATAATGAGCTCAATGTTTCTAAGAAGTTAGTCACGGGATCATGCATTATGGAACGAGTAAAGTGACTTGCCGGTAACGAGATTGAACGAGGTATTGGGATACCGACGATCGAATCTCGGGCAAGTAACATACCGATTGACAAAGGGAATTTTATACGGGGTTGATTGAATCCTCAACATCGTGGTTCATCCGATGAGATCATTGGAACATGTGGGAGCCAACATGGGTATCCAGATCCCTCTGTTGGTTATTGGCCGGAGAGATGTCTCGGTCATGTCTACATGGTTCCTGAACCCGTAGGGTCTACACACTTAAGGTTCGGTGACGATAGAGTTGTTATGGAAATTAGTATGCGGTTACGAATGTTGTTCGGGGTCCCGGATGAGATCCCGGACGTCACGAGGAGTTCCGAAATGGTCCGGAGATAAAGATTTATATAAGGGAAGTCATTATTCGATTGCCGGAAGTGTTTGGGGGTTTATCGGTATTGTACCAGGACCACCGAAAGGGTTCCGGGGGTCCACCGGGAGGATCAACCTGCCCCGGAGAGCCCTATGGGCTGAATATGGAGGGAAACCAGCCCAGGTAGGCTGGGAGCCAAAAACCCCTAGGGCCCATGTGCCTAGGGTTGGGGGGAAACCCTAAAGGGGGCGCCCCCTTGGCTTGGGGGGCAAGCCACCTCCCCTTGGCCGCCGCCCCCCTCTCGATCCATCTGGAGGGGGCCGGGCCCCCTCTTCCTTGCCCCTATAAATAGAGGGGATGTGGGAGGGCTGCCACGCCCTTCCCCTGGTGCAGCCCTCTCCCTCCCCAACACCTCCTCCTCTGTAGTAGTGGTTGGCGAAGCCCTGCCTGAGAACTGCAAGCTCCACCACCACTCTGTCGTGCTGCCGGAGCTCTTCCTCAACTTATCCTCTCCCCTTGTTGGATCAAGAAGGAGGAGACGTCCCCGGGCTGTACGTGTGTTGAACGTGGAGGCACCATTGTTTGGCGCTTAGATCGGAATCAACCGCGATTTGAATCGCTGCGAGCACTACTCCTTCATCCGCATTCATGTAATGCTTCTGCATCACAATCTTCAAGGGTATGAAGATACACTCCCCTATCTCTCGTTGCTAGTCTCTCCATAGATTGATCTTGGTGATGCATAGAATTTTTTTAATTTCTGCAACGATCCCCAACAGTGGCATCATGAGCTAGGTCTATGCGTAATTTCTATGCACGAGTAGAACACAAGATGTTGTGGGCGTCGATTTTGTCAATTTACTTGTCGTTACTAGTATTATCTTGATTCGGCGGCATCGTGGGATGAAGCGGCCCGGTCCGACCTTACACGTACGCTTACGTGAGACTGGTTCCACCGAATGACATGCACTAGTTGCATAAGGTGGCTAGCGGGTGTCTGTCTCTCCCACTTTAGTCGGATCGGATTCGATGAAAAGGGTCCTTATGAAGGGTAAATAGAAATTGGCATATCACGTTGTGGTTTTGGCGTAGGTAAGAAACGTTCTTGCTAGAAACCTATAGCAGCCACGTAAGAAACTTGCAACAACAATTAGAGGACGTCTAACTTGTTCTTGCAGCATATGCCGTGTGATGTGATATGGCCAAAAGGATGTGATGTATGAGATTGATCATGTTCTTGTAATAGGAATCACGACTTGCATGTCGATGAGTATGACAACCGGCAGGAGCCATAGGAGTTGTCTTAATTTATTATATGACATGCCTGTCAATTATAATGCCATGTAATTACTTTACTTTATTGCTAACCGTTAGCCATAGTAGTAGAAGTAACAGTTGGCGAGACAACTTCAAGAAGATACGATGATGGAGATGATCATGGTGTCATGCCGGTGACGATGATGATCATGGCGCCCCGAAGATGGAGATCAAAAGGAGCAAATGATATTGGCCATATCATGCCACTATTTGATTGCATGTGATGTTTATCATGTTTATACATCTTATTTGCTTAGAACGACGGTAGCTTAAATAAGATGATACCTCGCTAAAATTTCAAGAAAGTGTTTCCCCTAACTGTGCAATGTTGTGAAGGTTCATTGTTTCGAAGCACCACGTGATGATCGGGTGTGATAGATTCTAACGTTCGAATACAACTGGTGTAAGCCAGATTTACACATGCAAAACACTTAGGTTGACTTGATGAGCCTAGCATGTACAGACATGGCCTCGGAACACGAGAGACCGAAAGGTCGAACATGAGTCGTATAGTAGATACGATCAACATGGAGATGTTCACCGTTGATGACTGGTCTGTCTCACGTGATGATCGGACACGGCCTAGTCAATTCGGATCATGTATCACTTAGATGACTAGAGGGAGGTATATCTGAGTGGGAGTTCATTAAATAATTTGATTAGATGAACTTAGTCTAAATATCTTTACAATATGTCTTGTAGATCAAATGGCCCACGCTAATGTTGCCCTCAACTTCAACGTGTTCCTAGAGAAAACCAAGCTGAAAGACAATGGTAGCAACTATATGGAATGGGTCCGTAACTTGAGGATCATCCTCATAGCTGCCAAGAAAGCATATGTCCTTGAAGCACTGCTAGGTGAAGCGCCCATTTTCCCAGCAACTCAAGATGTTATGAACGCCTGGCAGACGCGTAGTGATGATTACTCCCTGGTTCAGTGTGGCATGCTTTACAGCTTAGAACCAGGGCTCCAAAAGAGTTTTGAGAAACATGAAGCATATGAGATGTTCCAAGAGCTGAAAATGGTTTTCCAAGCTCATTCCCGGGTCGAGAGATATGAAGTCTCCGACAAGTTCTACAGTTGTAAGATGGAGGCGAATAGTTCTGTCAGCGAGCACATACTCAAAATGTCTGGGTTGCACAGCCGCTTGTCTCAACTGGGAGTTAATCTCCCAGATGACGCGGTCGTTGAAAGAATCCTTCAGTCGCTCCCACCTAGCTACAAGAGCTTTGTGATGAATTTCAATATGCAGGGGATGGAGAAAACCATTCCTGAGGTATATTCAATGCTGAAATCAGCGGAGGTGGAGATCAAAAAGGAACATCAAGTGTTGATGGTCAATAAAACCACTAGTTTCAAGAAAGGCAAGGGTAAGAAGAACTTCAAGAAGGATGGCAAGGGAGTTGCCGCGCCCGGTAAGCCAGTTGCCGAGAAGAAGCCAAAGCATGGACCCAAGCCTGAGACTAAGTGCTTTTATTGCAAGGGAAACTGTCACTAGAAGCGGAACTGCCCCAAGTACTTAGCGGATAAGAAGGCCGACAATACCAAAGGTATATATGATATACATGGTATTGATGTGTACCTTACCAGCACTCATAGTAGCTCCTGGGTATTTGATACCAGTGTGGTTGCTCATATTTGTAACTCAAAACAGGAGCTGCGGAATAAGCGGAGACTGGCGAAGGATGAGGTGACGATGCACGTCGGGAATGGTTCCAAGGTTGATGTGATTGCCGTCGGCACGCTACCTCTACATTTACCTACAGGATTAGTATTAAACCTTAATAATTGTTATTTAGTGCCAGCTTTGAGCATGAACATTGTATCTGGATCTCGTTTAATGCGAGATGGCTACTCATTTAAATCTGAGAATAATGGTTGTTCTATTTATATGAGAGATATGTTTTATGGTCATGCCCCGCTGGTCAATGGTTTATTCTTATTGAATCTCGAACGTGATGTTACACATATTCATCGTGTGAATGCCAAAAGATGTAAGGTTGATAATGATAGCCCCACATACCCGTGGCACTGCCGCCTTGGTCACATTGGTGTCAAACGCATGAATAAACTCCATGCAGATGGACTTTTGGAGTCTCTTGATTATGAATCATTTGAATCATTTGATGGCGGGCCCAGATTCCAACAAATGGCTTGAAGCCATGAAATCCGAGATAGGAACCATGTATGAAAACGAAATATGGACTTTGACAGACTTTCCCGATGATCGGCGAGCCATAGAAAATAAATGGATCTTTAAGAAGAAAACAGACGCGGATGGTAATGTGACCATCTATAAGGCTCGGCTTGTCGCTAAGGGTTACCGACAAGTTCAAGGGGTTGACTATGATGAGATCTTCTCACCCGTAGCGAAGCTGAAGTCCGTCTGAATCATGTTAGCAATTGCCGCATTCTATGATTATGATATATGGCAGATGGACGTCAAAACGGCATTCCTTAATGGTTTCCTTAATGAAGAATTGTATATGATGCAGCCAGAAGGTTTTGTCGATCCTAAGAATGCTGACAATGTATGCAATGTTAGCAATTGCCGCAATCTATTGGCTGGTGCAAGCATCTCAGAGTTGGAACATTCGCTTTGATGAGATGATCAAAGCGTTTGGGTTTACACAGACTTATGGAGAAGCTTGTGTTTACAAGAAAGTGAGTGGGAGCTCTGTAGCATTTCTTGTATTATATGTGGATGACATACTATTGATGGGATAGAATTCTTGGAAAACATAAAGGCCTACTTGAATAAGTGTTTTTCAATGAAGGACCTTGGAGAAGCTACTTACATATTAGGCATCAAGATCTATAGAGATAGATCGAGATGCCTCATTGGCCTTTCACAAAGCACATACCTTGACAAGATATTGAAGAAGTTCAATATGGATCAGTCCAAGAAGGGGTTCTTGCCTGTATTGCAAGGTGTGAGATTGAGCACGGCTCAATGCCCGACCACGGCAAAAGATAGAGAGAAGATGAGTGCCATCCCCTACGCCTCGGCCATAAGGTCTATTATGTATGCCATGTTGTGTACCAGACCTGATGTGAACCTTGCCGTAAGTTTGGTAGGAAGGTACCAAAGTAATCCCGGCATGGAGCACTAGACAGCGGTCAAGAATATCTTGAAGTACCTGAAAAGGACTAAGGATATGTTTCTCGTTTATGGAGGTGACGTCGATGCTAGCTTCGACACAGATCTGGATGACTCCAAGTCACAAACCGGATACGTGTATATTTTGAATGGTGGGGCAGTCAGCTGGTGCAGTTGCAAGCAAAGCGTCGTGGCGGGAATCGTGGTTCTAAGACTGACAGTAGAATAGGGGGTAAGAATGTAGAGGCAAGATCCTAGCTATGGAGGAGTTGTACACACGAGTTTTACGAGTTCAAGCCCTTCTCGGAGGAAGTAACAGCCCTACGTCTCGGAGACCGGAGGCGGTCGACTGAATATATGTGTGTGAATTACAGAAAGTGCGAACCCCTATCCCAGAGGAGGGGGTGGCTTATATAGAGTGCGCCAGGACCCCCAGCTCCCCTCCGTTACACAGGGTTCAATGTTCATAAAGGGGGAGCGTTACTGGTAACGTCCCAAGTAAAGTGCTATAAATTCCCATAAAGCTATGGTTTAAACCCCGACCATTGTGGAGTGAAGGGCTTCTCATCTTCTGGTGGTCGAGTGTCTTCAAGGTGGTCGAGTGATCACATCTTCATGGTCGAGTGGATGATGGTTTCTCTTCGACTGCTTCTGATTCTTTGTAGAGATGTCCTTGGGGAGGTTATGTTGGACAGATCCATGACCCTACCCTAGGTACATAGCTTCATCATTAGCCCTCGAATGGATCAGGGTTTGAGTGAGGAAGGAGTTGGGAACACTTCTGACTCATTCTTTGTGCTATAAGTATATCTTGTTCTGGAACAATGAATTGAGGAGACGACGTCGACTCCTTTTTCAGTCGCCTTGGTCCATTCTTGGTTTTTGTCGAGTGAATTTTCACGGTAGAATTCCGAATGATAATGTAGAGGGTGTTTGTCTTCAGTCTGGCAAGTTGCTCTGCTCTCCGCGGATTTCGCGGGATTCGAATTTTGGGAAGCGCGCCAGACGGGCGAGGCCGTGGTAATCGGGACAGATTAGGCAAGTCTTCTCGATCTCCGCGCCACCTTTTTCGCCACGTACTCCGCGCGCGACTGTTGCGGGATTTGTTTAGATCGTCTGGGTCCACCAGTCAGTCACTTGGGGAACGACCTTATAAAAGGCGTCGGACCAGGCCTCTGCCCCGTGCGCTCGCATTCTCTTTTCTTCTTCCTCCGACCTCTCCGCCACACTCGCTTATGCTCTCGTCGTCGGACCCTCGCTCGAGCTCGACCCACAACCATGGGGAAAGAGAAGATGGTGGCGCTGGAGCGCGCAAAGAAGGCGACCGCGAAGGCAAAGGGCAAGCGGACCAGCCGGGGCGGATCCTCATCGAGATCCGACCTGCCACCGGGCTGGATCCAGGGCGACTGGATCCGCTCGACGATCAGCCAGGATGACCTCGACGACCTGGGAGGGGGGACTGATCCCCCACAAGTCGGCGCGGCTCCCGGGGGACGAGACCGAGCCGCAGCCAAGGGAGGGTGAGTGCGTTCTCCTCGCCACCCACATAGATCGCGGATTCTCACTGCCTCCCTATCCTTTCTTCTGGGGCTTTTTGAACTTCTTTGGGGCCCAGCTCCACCATTTCACTCCAAACACCATAGTCTATCTGGCTGCTTTCGTGTCGATGTGTGAGAATTTCTTGGGCTGTCGGCCGCACTGGGGTCTTTTCAAACATATCTTCACTTGCCGCTCCTAGTCGGTCAAAAAGGCCAATCCAAGTGATGAGAGGATGCAAGTGATCCAGATGTGCGGGGGTCTGGGGATCCAGATGAGGAGCAAGAACACCTTCCCAACAATGATCCTTCCCGACTCGGTACGGGGCTGGCAGTCGACTTGGTTTTACTACAAGGACCAGCCGACCCTGGGTCAGTCGACTGGACTTCCTCCCTTTTCTTTGGCTCGAGTGGAGAAGCCCGCCCCTCTGAAGGTGGTTCCAAAAGAGAAGGCGCAGGTCAAGGTGCTGGTCGATCGGGTCGTCCAACTCGTCCGTGACGGGGTGACTGGGATGGACCTGCTGGAGGTCTTTCTCGGTCGACGCATCCAACCGCTTCAGGCACGTGATCATCCGATGTGGATGTACTCTGGGCTCGAGGGTTCCACTCCGATCCACCCAGAGGACGTCAGCGAGGACACCTTGGAGAAGTGGCTGATGGGGATCACCGGCAACAAAGACAACCCTCGGGGGTCTAGGAGGGTGATTCCATTTGACCACTCACATCAGCCGGAGTAGGTATGATTCTGTTTTATCAAGTATCTTTTCGATTCACTATGTGACATCTTGTTGATGGTCGACTTAATTTCCATTGACCGTTGTCTTTTCAGGCCCTCATCGACATGTACTCAATGCCCAACGGAGTGCAGGAGCAAGACGTCAAGGAAGGAGCGAGCGGGGGCGAGAGCGGCGAAGGGAACTCGGATGCCGAGGAGGACGAGGAGAGCGACGAATCGACTGATGATGAAGAGGTTGACTCGCCTCCTCGCAGGGAGAGGAGATCCAAACACGCTCACGACCCGTCGAGCACTCCGGGCCTGGTGGCCGCGCCGATTGGACAGTCTTCGAACCATCCCAGGACGTCTTCTCCAACGCCGACTGAGAAGGCTCCAAAGCAGCCCAAAGTTGTGCCGCCTCCAGCGCCGAAAGCACCAAAAGCCACCTCCTCCAAACTGCCAAAGGCTTTGCCCAGGATCAAAGTGACTGTCCCTACTATCTCCGGGTAATCATCTGAGTTGTTCTTTTCGTCGACTCGAGTAACAGGACGTAACCGACTGAATGCGGGTCTTTGTAGTGCTGCTACGTCAGGAACCTCTTCTCTCCAGTACTGAGACAAGGAGATGGAAGATGCGGTTACCTCTAACCCAGGTAGAAACTCTTATGATTTTGTTCTTGATTCCTTGGTCGATTGCGTTCTAGTGTTTCAGTTGTGGTCGAATGATCTGTCTTGCAGCTCCACCCAACGTCATCAATCTTCCAGATGACGATGAAGATGTAGCTCTTAAGCCCAGGAAGAGCAAGAAGGTAGCAGCTGGCGAGATGTCTCGGCAAGAGCCAACAACAACACCACCCATCCGTCAACCTGAAGACGCAGGCAGGGCCTCTATGACCTTTGCTGCGCCCTTGTCGAGTGAGCACCCTGCATCATCAGCTGCGCCTGCGATTCCTTTAGTCGTCCAACTCCACGCCATGGAGCTCCAAGCTGCCACACCTGGGTCGTCTGCTCTCTTTTTCACCAGCTACCCCATCCCGGACAACCAGTCGGAAGCAGCTGCGGAAGCCATCCAACAGGCTGACGTGATGATGGAGCGGGTGAAGACGGTGCATGAGAATAGCCAGGCTGCCTATGACGCTAGTGCTGCTCTTAGGGCCAATGTCCAGGTGGGTAGACTTTCCGACTGCTCTTGTTCTATGAGGATATGCTACCCGAAAATTCTTCTTCTACACAATCTCCTGTTGTTTGCATCAAATCAGAGCACCCACTGGGTGTTTTGTTGTCTTTGGTAGTTGCGTTCTTCCACTCGGTCTGGGCGAGTGGGATCTGAATCGGTGGGGGCACTCTAAGTGCACCCACTGGGTGTAGTCCCCGAGACCGCGGTCGACTGCTGGAAGTCGGCTGGGGTCTAAGTTCTACTTTCCTTTCTTTTTCTTTTCTTACATTCGACTCAGGTGGACCGGTCGAGTAGGATCTGAACCGGTGGGGGCACGCCAAGTGCACCCACTGGGTGTAGTCCCCGAGACCGAAGTCGACTGCTGGCAGTCGACTGTGGTCTGAATAGCTCTTTTTTTGACTTGGCCCGGGCGGACCGGTCGAGTTGGGTCTTAATCAGCAGGGGCATGCCAAGTGCACCCGCTAGGTGTAGCCCCCGAGACCGCAGTCAACTGTGTGCAGTCGACTGGGGTCTAAGCGAACTTCTTTAGGTTTTATTCACTCGGAAGTAAACAACCTTTGATCTTATCGACTGACCCGTCTTTTGCCTTCTGCAGAAGTCTTGTACTCTTATTTCTAAGTTTGCTGAGCTTGAAGAGAAGCAGAGGCAACTCAACCTCGACTTGGAATTGGCCCAGCAGAATCTGAAGAAAGCCAAGACGAAGCCCCTGGTATGGAAGGTAACTGGCTGTCGACTGACTTTCAATATATTTCTTTGATTTCTTGTTTGATTCGATTGCTTCTTTTGCAGAGAAAATGAGGTCGGCTCTGGAGAAAAAGGACTCTGACCTCGCCATCGTGCAAAAAGCAGCCCAAGATAAAACTGCTCTCGCAGACCAGAAGCTTGCTTCAATCGGAACGCTGGAAGGGGAGGTGAACAAACTGAAATCTTGCCTCAATGAAGCTAACCGTGAAGTGACTAGTCCGAAAAAGGAAAAGGTTGCCCTGAATGAAAAACTAGAGTCTGCGATCCGCAAGAGGAATGACACGGAAGCTTATCTGAGGACTCTTGCCAAGAAGCTCTATCTCGTGCTGGAAGGTATTTCTTTTAAACCGACTGTGTAGATGCTTGCAATCAGATCTTGCTCGGTCGACTCACTAATTTTTGGCTGCAGAATTCTGCCAAGACTTCAACGAGGAAACTGGAAGGGTCGAGACGGGTCTGGACCCTATCGCTTCTCCAGTTTGCGACGAAACTACAATGAACGTGCTCCGGCTGGAGTCCCGTATCGCCAGCGCCACAAGCTACCTCGCACGCCTAAAGGAGGTGGTCTCCCGAATCGACTCATCGCTTTGGCCGAGGGCGACGCTTCAAAATGACCTGGAATCCCTGATGGCTCGACTGAACGAGGTCCCTGACTGAGTGCAAGAATGGAAGAAATCCTCCGCCCGGTGTGGTGCTGGCGTGGCGATGTCCTTGGTGCGAGTCCATTGCAAGGATGCTCATGAAGACAAGCTGGCTGCGATCAAAGTCGCTAACACCAAAAGGCATGACTTCCAGCCCTTCATGGAGACTTTCATTGCTACCACCACTCGGATCGCTGATGGGATCGACCTGGACTCATTCGTGGAGCCTGCCAGCCCTCCTCCTGCTGAGTGAACAAACTTATGAGACTTGAATCTGCTTTAAATTTGCCTCGGAATGCCGAGTGATTGCTGTAACCGTTGAACTCCTTCGGGCTTGATGCCCGAATACTTTTGATTTGCTGCTTGGAACTTTAGGATTTATCCGAGTTTGGTTTATCTCTGAATGTGCTTGCGTTTTGCCTTCGAATGGACTTTGTTCACTGCTCGGAATAGTCTTTGCGCTGGGGATGCAACTCTGAAGTGGTGGCTCCAGTCGACCTGCGCTTCGTCATCCTTGCGGATAGGGATGGAGCGCATGTTGTACTTGTGTCGTAGCTCTGAAGGAGAAGGTTGTAGTCGACCTGCACCTCTTCGTCCTTGCGGATAGGGATGGAGCGTATGTTGTACTTGTGCCGTAGCTCCGAAGGAGAAGGTTGCATTCAACCTGCACCTCGTCGTCCATGCGGATAGGGATGGAGCGTACGTTGTACTTGTGTTGTAGCTCCAAAGGAGAAGGTTGCGGTCGACCTGCACCTCGTCGTCCTTGCGGATAGGGATGGAGCGTACGTTGTACTTGTGTCGTAGCTCCGAAGGAGAAGGTTACATTCGACCTGCACCTCGTCATCCTTGCGGATAGGGATACGTTTCGAACTTAGGCGAGTACTGGACTGCAGCTAAGCCTCCGAGTGGGAGGATTGCTCTCCACTCGGTAGGATTTTTTCAAACTTAGGCGAGTATTGGACTGCAGCTAAGCCTCCGAGTGAGAGAACTTAGGCGAGTACTAGACTGCAGCTAAGCCCCCGAGTGGGAGGATTGCTCTCCACTCGGTAGGATTTTTTCGAACTTAGGCGAGTATTGGACTGCAGCTAAGCCTCCGAGTGAGAGAACTTAGGCGAGTACTAGACTGCAGCTAAGCCCCCGAGTGGGAGGATTGCTCTCCACTCGGTAGGATTTTTTCGAACTTAGGTGAGTATTGGACTACAGCTAAGCCTCCGAGTGAGAGAACTTA
>NC_041380.1:358521753-358557389 GCF_002162155.2 Triticum dicoccoides
CTGGACTGCAGCTAAGCCCCCGAGTGGGAGGATTGCTCTCCACTCGGTAGGATTTTTTCGAACTTAGGCGAGTATTGGACTGCAACTAAGCCTCCAAGTGAGAGAACTTAGGCGAGTACTGGACTGCAGCTAAGCCCCCGAGTGGGAGGATTGCTCTCCACTCGGTAGGATTTTTTCAAACTTAGGCGAGTACTGGACTGCAGCTAAGCCTCCGAGTGAGAGAACTTAGGCGAGTACCGGACTGCAGCTAAGCCCCCGAGTGGGAGGATTGCTCTCCACTCGGTAGGATTTTTTCGAACTTAGGCGAAACGGATTCGCGACTAAGCCCACCCACTGGGGGATTTCAGAAGTAAATAAGAACAACAACAATCGTATGAGATGACCGTAAGCTCTTGTCTTTGATAAACAAATTACAAAGGTGTTTCTTATTACGAGTGCTTAAGTATAAAAGGGGCGGAGCAGCTCCGCGTTCCAAGCCTGTGGCTCGTCTTTCTGATGCTCAATACTGTAAAGATGGTATGCTCCATTGTGGAGAACTTTGGTGATGATGAAGGGGCCTTCCCAAGTCGGGGCGAGCTTGTGTGGTTTCTGTTGATCTACTCGAAGAACCAGGTCTCCTTCTTGAAAGGCTCGACCCCTCACATTTCTGGCATGGAATCAACGCAAGTCTTGCTGATAAATGGTCGACCAGATCAAGGCCATCTCTCTTTCCTCCTCTAAGAGATCGACTGAATCTTGCCGGGCCTGCTCTGCTTCCTCTTCGGAGAAGAGCTCGACTCGGGGTGCATTGTGGAGCAGGTCACTTGGCAGAACAGCTTCGGCTCCATAGACTAAGAAGAAAGGAGTTCGTCCGGTCAACCGATTAGGAGTTGTCCTTAAACCCCACAAAACTGATGGAAGTTCATCAACCCAAGCGCCTGCTGCGTGTTTGAGATCACGCATCAGTCGGGGTTTCAGTCCTTTGAGAATTAAGCCATTGGCTCTTTCTGCTTGTCCGTTCGACTGCAAGTGAGCGACTGAAGCATAGTCGACTCGTGTGCCTTGAGAAGCGCAGAAAGCTCTAAACTCATCGGAATCAAAGTTCGACCCGTTGTCTGTGATGATGCTGTGTGGAAATCCATATCTGAATGTCAATTCTCTGATAAAACTGATAGCGGTGCTGGCATCAAGGTTCTTGATAGGTTTAGCTTCGATCCATTTGGTAAACTTGTCGACTGCAACGAGCACATGAGTGAAGCCGCTCTTGCCAGTTCTCAGTGGTCCAACCATATCCAGTCCCCAAACAGCAAAGGGCCAGATGAGGGGGGTGGTCATCAGGGCTGCCACTGGCTTGTGAGACATGTCGGAGTAAAACTGGCAGCCTTCACATCTGTCGACTACATCTTTCGCCATTTCATTTGCTCATGGCCAATAGAATCCAGCTCGGTATGCTTTAGCCACGATGGCCCGAGAGGACGCATGGTGACCACAGGTCACCTAGTGGATGTCATTGAGGATCATTCGACCTTCTTCTGGTGTTATGCATTTCTGACCGACTCCAGTCACACTTTCCCTAAACAGTTGTCCTCTTATCACAGTAAAGGCCTTGGATCGATGTACGATCTGTCGAGCCTCTTCCTCATCCTCTGGGAGTTCTTTCCTGAGGATGTACGCAATGTAGGGCACTGTCCAATCGGGAGTAATGGCCAGAACCTCCATGATCAGGTCGGCCACGGCTGGGACCTCGACTTCAGTCGGGTCTGTGGCGCTCTTAGGCTGTGGGGGCTCTTCAGTAAGGGGGCTCTTCAGTAAAAGGATCTTCCTGAACTGTCGGCATGTGAATATGCTCCAAAAATACATTGCTGGGAATGGCTTCTCACTTGGAACCTATCTTCGCCAAGTCATCGGCTGCTTGATTTTTCAGTCGGGGTACGTGGTGGAGCTCTAACCCCTCAAACTTCTTTTCCAGCTTCCTCACCGTGTTGCAGTAACCAGTCATGGCTGGGCTTCTGACGTCCCACTCCTTCATCACTTGATTGACTACCAAATCTGAGTCGCCATAGACCATGAGGGGACGGACGCCGAGTGAGATGGCCATGCGCAACCCATACAGGAGTGCTTCATATTCTGCTTCATTGTTGGAGGAATCAAAGTGAATCTGGAGGACATATCTGAGTCTGTCCCCTCGGGGGGATACCAGTACTACCCCAGCACCAGAACCATTCAACATTTTGGATCCGTCAAAGAACATGGTCCAGTGCTCCGAGTGAACTTGAGTCGGCAGTTGATGTTCGATCCACTCGGCGAGGAAATCTGCTATTGCTTGGGACTTGATAGCTTTCTTTGCCTCAAACTTGATATCCAAGGGAAGGAGTTCAATCGCCCATTTTGCCACTCGACCAGTTGCATCTCTGTGTGCAGAATCTCTGACAATGGAGCGTCGCTGACGACTGTAACAGAGTGATCAAAGAAATAGTGTGCAACCTTCTTTGTGGTCATGTAAATCCCATAGACAAGCTTCTGATAGTGCGGATATCTCTGCTTTAACAGAGTCAGGACTTCAGAAATATAATAAACTGGGCGCTGAACTTTATAAGCTTTTCCTTCTTCTTCCTGCTCGACCATAAGTACTGTACTGACGACTTGTCCAGTAGCCGCTATATAAAGCAGTAGAGGCTCTTTGCTGATTGGAGCAGCAAGCACCGGCTGGGTGGAAAGCAGGGATTTTAGCTCTGCAAATGCTGCATCAGCTTCTGGGGTCCACTCGAACTTATCTGATTTCTTCATTAGATGGTAAAGAGGCAGCGCCTTTTCACCGAGATGAGAAATGAATCGACTTAGGGCGGCCAAGCAACCAGTAAGCTTCTGGACATCATGCACATGCACATGGCGTTTCATTCGGAGTATAGCGCCCACTTTCTCTGGGTTAGCATCGATTCCTCATTCGGAAACGAGGAAACCGGGTAATTTTCCGCCCGGAACTCCAAACATGCACTTTGATGGATTGAGCTTGATATCATACCTTCTGAGGTTGGCAAAGGTTTCAGCAAGGTCAGTCAGTAGGTTGGAACCTTTATGTGACTTGACCACAATGCCATCCATGTATATGCTTCCACATTTCGACTGATCTGAGTGAGCAGACACTTCTGAATCATCTGCATGAATGTGGCTCCAGCGTTCTTCAACCCGAATGGCATTATAACATAACAAAAGCACCCAAACGGGGCGATAAAAGTTGTCTTTATCTTGTCGGGTCCGTACAGACGGATCTGGTGGTACCCGGAGTAGGCGTCCAAAAAGGACAAACGCTCGCACCCTGCAGTCGAGTTGACTATCTGGTCGATGCGAGGGAGAGGAAAGTGATCTTTCGGGCAGGCCCGATTGATATGCTTGAAATCAATGCACATGCGAAGTGAGTCGTCCTTCTTTGGGACCATGACAACATTGGCTAACCACTCGGAGTGGTAAATCTCTCGGATAAACTCAGCTGCCAAAAGCCGAGCCACCTCTTCACCGATTGCCTTTCTCTTCTGTATGGCGGACCGTCGAAGATGCTCTTTGACTGGTTTCACTTTTGGGTCGACTCGCAAACGGTGCTCAGCCAGTCCCCTGGGAATACCCGGCATGTCAGAAGGTTTCCATGCAAAGATGTCCCAGTTCTCACAGAGGAACTAGATGAGCGCTTCTTCCTATTTGGAGTCGAGTGTGGTTGAAATGTGAGTCGGAGCAGCATTGGGATCTGCCGGGTGAATGTGAATCGACTTCGTTTCACCGGACGACTGGAATGCTGAATTTGTGGCTGGCTTCTTGGCTCGCAACAAATCACTCGGATCTGCACTTTTCTGGTATTCTTGCAATTCTACCACGGCCATCTGAGCATCGGCGATCTTTGAGCCCTTCTGGAAGCACTCTTCTGCCTTCTTCCGATTACCAGTGATAGTGATCACCCCTTTGGGACTAGGCATCTTCAATTTGAGGTACACGTAACATGGTTGAGCCATAAATCGTGCATAAGCTGGCCTGCCCAGAATTGCATGATAAGCACTCTGGAAATCCACAACTTCAAATGTCAACTTTTCTTTGCGGTAATTTTTGGAATCACCGAAAACCACGTCGAGTGCAATCTGACCGAGGGATGCAGCCTTCTTGCCTGGAATGACCCCATGGAAACTCATATTGCTTTCACTAAGTCTGGACATCGGAATGCCCATTCCCTTCAATGTCTCTGCATACAGTATGTTCAGGCCACTGCCACCGTCCATCAGGACCTTTGTTAGTCGAGTGCCTTCGACTACCGGGTCGACCACCAGCGCTTGCCTCCCGGGGGTGGCTATGTGTGCTGGATGATCAGACTGGTCGAATGTAATGGCGGTCTGTGACCACTTCAGGTAACTGGGTGTCACTGGAGCGACCATGTTCACTTCTCTGTTGATGACTTTCAATCGACTTTTGCTCTCAACATCGGCAAAAATCATCAGAGTGGAATTCACATGGGGATAACCATCATCATCCTCTTCCTCATCCTCAGCCTTGTCTGCTTCCTTCTCCTTTTCCTTGGGTTGTTTCTCTCGGAATTGCTGGATTAAGAGCCTACACTGCCGAGTGGTATGCTTCGGGTAAATGAAATTACCCTCTTCATCTTTTTTGGTATGGATGTGACACGGCAAATCCAACACGTCATTTCCATCTTGATCTTTTACTTTCTTGGGGTTCCACGGCCCCTTGGGCTTCCCCTTGAACTTTCCTTGAACCACAGCCAAGGCTTCGCCAGGAGTGGCTGGCTCGGCCTTGCGCTTTTGTTTCCGACTGGAGTTTCCTCCTCCGGCTTCGTGGGCGACTGCTTTGTGCTTGCCACTCCGGAGTCGTTCTTCTTCTTCTCCATTGGCATACTTGGTGGCAATTTCCATCATCCGAGCCAGAGTCATATTTCCTGTCCGGCCGAATTTCATATTCAACTCCCGATACCTGACACCTTCCTTAAAGGCACAAATTGCTTGATGATCTGACACATCCTCTACTGTGTGGTGTAGGGTGATCCATCTCTGGATATAATCCCTTAAAGTTTCATTCAGTTTCTGAACACAACACTGTAATTCTGTCAAACCTGCCGGCCGTTTGCAAGTGCCCTCGAATGTTCTGACAAACACTCGGGCTAGATCTTCCCAAGTATAAATACTGCTAGGTGTCAACTGATTCAGCCATGCTCTAGCCGAGCCCTCCAACATCAGAGGGAGGTGTTTCATGGCCACTTCATCATTGCCGCCACCAATCTGGACAGCCACTCGGTAGTCTTCAAGCCAAGTGTCAGGCTTGGACTCACCAGTGAACTTACTGACTCCAGTCGCCAACCTAAAGTTGGGGGAATCACCGCAGCTCTGATAGCTCTGCTGAAGCACTCTGGACCTGAGACATGCGCTCTGTTGCTGGTTTGCGGACCCCTGTCATGGCTTTCTCGGTGAGCTCTATTTCTGTCGACCAAAACTTGAACGAGGATGGATCTCGCATCAAAGCCTGGCTCCCTGGGGTCGACTGGAGGGCGTCTGTCTTCATGTTGCCGAGGCACGTACGACCCACTCCTTGGGGGAGGAGTGGGAACTCGACGGCGATCATCATGATCGACTCGGTGATCATACTGCTCGCGGTTCCTATGCTGATCTCGTCGATCTCCACGTCCCTCACGCCTCGGGGCGATCTTGGGCTATGGGTCGACTGAACTGTGTCCGCAACCACGGACCTGCTATGGATCCTATCCCGCGACTGGGATACAACCGTATTCTGTTCTCCCGCCGCACGGAGCAAGGCCCGGATCTGCACCAGACCTTAGCCAGCTTCTGACTGGGAGGGTTGGATCAACTCCGCTATCCAGGCAGCAGCTGCTAGATTCTAGATCGGGGTTCGGTATACCTGAGTCGGAGGAGGTAAAAGTTGGCGTCGACTGGATTCGGGAGCGCGCTGCCGAGTGCGATCGTCGAGTGCGCGCTGGAGGTTCTCCAGTCGAGTGCGCTCAGCCAAGTTGGCCAAGCGCGCCTGCTCCAAGGCCTGGGCCTCAGGGGTTTCTCCAACTATAGGAGTATGCAGTGCATCCATGTTCCGGCGGCGAAGTTCCTCCCTCTGCTGCGAAGAGAGGGGTTCAGGATGGTACTCTTCGTGAACGCGCGACGGATCGCCGTTCCCGTCGCCTCCGTCTTCACGGTTGAAGCCAGGAGGGCTACGTGGTCCGTTGACCATCAGAACTTCCGCCGCTGAGTCGCTGCTGTCGCACTCGGATGCGGTCTCCATGGAGCCAGTCGACAGATTGAACATGCCGTAGAGAGTTTCGTCGGGCTCGATCGCCGTGACTTGAGGGGTGGCCGACTGGCGGGCCACCGCATGCCTCACCCACCACTGAAGCCTCGACCGACTGGAGCGTTTGCTCCGGCGGGCCGCAGGGAGGGGGAAAGCTGCTGGAGTCGACTGATACTGGGTCGATGGCTATCGCAGGAGGACGCCGCGAACGCACGCGCGAAAGTGCGTCGCCCCGCGGGCGGGGAGCGCATCAACGTCGGGTGGAGCCTCCTGAAGCCAAGCGGAGTCGTCGGCGACAAACACGAGCGTGCCGAGACGGATCTCGCGGCCCTCAGCCAAACCTTCGCCTGAAACCATGATGAAGGGGATCGGAAAAATTGCAACTTCTCCAACAAGTCGCTAAGACACCTGCCCCACGATGGGCGCCAACTATTGTGGTTCTAAGACTGATAGTAGAATAGGGGGGGGTAAGAATGTAGAGGCAAGATCCTAGCTATGGAGGAGTTGTACACATGAGTTTTACGAGTTCAGGCCCTTCTCGGAGGAAGTAACAGCCCTACGTCTCGGAGCCCGGAGGCGGTCGACTGAATATATGTGTGTGAATTACAGAAAGTGTGAACCCCTGTCCCAGAGGAAGGGGGTGGCTTATATAGAGTGCGCCAGGACCCCAGCTCCCCTCCGTTACACAGGGTTCAATGTTCATAAAGGGGGAGCGTTACTGGTAACGTCCCAAGTAAAGTGCTATAAATGCCCATAAAGCTATGGTTTAAACCCCGACCGTTGCGGAGGGAAGGGCTTCTCATCTTCTGGTGGTCGAGTGTCTTCAAGGTGGTCGAGTGATCACATCTTCATGGTCGAGTGGATGATGGTTTCTCTTCGACTGCTTCTAATTCTTTGTAGAGATGTCCTTGGGAAGGGTATGTTGGACAGATCCATGACCCTACCCTAGGTACATAGCTTCATCAGCAGGATCTACATGTGAAGCGGAGTACATGGCAGCCTCGGAGGCAGCACATGAAGCAATCTGGATGAAGGCATTCATTACCGACCTAGGAGTTATTCCCAATGTGTCGGGCCCGATGACTCTATTCTATGACAACACTGGAGCTATTGTCCTTGGCAAGGAGCCCAGGTTTCACAACAAGACTAGGCATAAATAGCGTCGCTTCAACTCCATTCATGAAAATGTTCAAGATGGAGACATAGATATTTGTAAAGTGCATATGGACCTGAATGTCGCAGATCCGTTGACTAAACCCCTTGCACGAGCAAAACATGATCAACACCAGAACTCTATGGGTGTTCGATTCATCACAATGTAACTATATTATTGACTCTAGTGCAAGTGGGAGACTATTGGAAAGATGCCCTAGAGGAAATAATAAAATGGTTATTATTATATTTCCTTGTTCATGATAATTGTCTATTGTTCATGCTATAATTGTGTTATCCGGAAATCGTAATACATGTGTGAATACATAGACCATAACATGCCCTAGTGAGCCTCTAGTTGACTAGCTCGTTGATCAATAGATGGTTACGGTTTCCTGACCATGGACATTAGATGTCATTCATAACGGGATCACATCATTAGGAGAATGATGTGATGGACAAGGCCCAATCCTAAGCATAGCACAAGATCGTGTAGTTCGTCTGCTAAAGCTTGTCTAATGTCAAGTATCTTTTCCTTAGACCATGAGATTGTGCAACTCCCGGATACTGTAGGAATGCTTTGGGTGTGCCAAACGTCACAATGTAACTGGGTGGCTATAAAGGTGCACTACGGGTATCTCTGAAAGTGTCTGTTGGGTTGGCATGAATCGAGACTGGGATTTGTCACTCCGTATGATGAAGAGGTATCTTTGGGCGCACTCGGTAATGCATCATCATAATGAGCTCAATGTGTCTAAGCAGTTAGTCATGGGATCATGCATTACGGAACGAGTAAAGTGACTTGCCGGTAACGAGATTGAACGAGGTATTGGGATACCGACGATCGAAACTCGGGCAAGTAACGTACCGATTGACAAAGGGAATTGTATACGGGATTGATTGAATC
Source organism: Triticum dicoccoides (assembly GCF_002162155.2). Taxonomy (NCBI): domain Eukaryota; kingdom Viridiplantae; phylum Streptophyta; class Magnoliopsida; order Poales; family Poaceae; genus Triticum; species Triticum dicoccoides. Next base: position 358,530,077 of record NC_041380.1, read on the forward strand.
CTCGACATCGTGGTTCATCTGATGAGATCATCGTGGAACACGTGGGAGCCAACATGGGTATCTAGATCCCGCTGTTGGTTATTGGTCGGAGAGATGTCTCGGTCATGTCTACATGGTTCCCGAACCCGTAGGGTCTACACACTTAAGGTTCGGTGACGCTAGAGTTGTTATGGAAATTAGTATGCGGTTACCGAATGTTTTTTAGGGTCCCAGATGAGATCCTGGACGTCACAAGGAGTTCCGAAATGGTCCGAAGATAAAGATTTATATAAGGGAAGTCCTTATTCGGTCGCCGGAAGTGTTTGGTGGTTTATCGGTATTGTACCGGGACCACCGAAAGGGTTCCGGGGGTCCACCGGGAGGATCCACCTGCCCCGGAGAGCCCTATGGGCTGAATATGGAGGGGAACCAGCCCCTAGGAGGGCTGGGCGCCAAAAACCCCTAGGTCACATGCGCCTAGAGTTGGGGGGAAACCCTAAAGGGGGCGCATCCTTGGCTTGGGGGCAAGCCACCTCCCCTTGGCCGCCCCCCCCTCTAGATCCATCTGGAGGGGGCTGAGCCCCCTCTTCCTTGCCCCTATAAATAGAGGGGAGGTGGGAGGGCTGCCGCACCCTTCCCCTGGCGCAACCCTCTCCCTCCCCAACACCTCCTCCATAGTAGTAGTGCTTGGCGAAGCCCTGCCGGAGAACTGCAAGCTCCACCACCATGTCGTCGTGCTGCCGTAGCTCTTCCTCAACTTCTCCTCTCCCCTTGTTGGATCAAGAAGGAGGAGACGTCCCCGGGCTGTACGTGTGTTGAACGCGGAGGCGCCGTTGTTCGACGCTTAGATGAGAATCAACCGCGATCTGAATCACTGCGAGTACGACTCCTTCATCTGCGTTCTTGTAACGCTTCCGCATCGCAATCTTCATAGGTATGAAGATACACTCCCCTCTCTCTCGTTGCTAGTCTCTCCATTGATTGATCTTGGTGATGCGTAGAATTTTTTTAATTTTTGCAACGATCCCCAATAGCTATATATTGTAGTGTTAAGTTGCCTACGCATCATAGTACAACATGATGGTTGGAGCCAGGGGATTTTCATTTTTATGACCTGCGTGTCAACATAATTATTTGTTCGACGGAAGTAACATAGAGGACCCCTGAGCTTCACCTGGTGTAGGAGAACAAAATTGGTGCCATGACAACAGTTTTTAAAATTGTCGCCACGACAACATTTTCATTGAATTTTCATGTAGACCTCGGAGGACCATAGATATGTTCCCGAAGCCTAGGGCTATACCATATTATGCTATTATGAATTGCCTGGTATGTTTATCCCATTGTTGTTTGCACCCTTTGATTGCGTAGTAGTCAATTATTAGGGTGATCTATCAAAGAAAATATCAAGTTAAAAGTGCTCTTCCTAGTGTGTCAACCGCCTATAACACATAGCTTTCCGGAGTGCTTCATGTCCACGTGAGTACAAACAGATCATGAGGTGTAAGACATGTGATAGGGTAGACCATGCAAGCAGAAACACTCGACTGTCTTTAAGTTCTAGCAGAATCCTTCTGAGCTCAGAGCACGAAGCATCGAAAGATGAATGAGAGTCATATGGAGATATGATCGGCAAGTTTGCCTACCAGTTGAAGTTCACAGTATCGGTGTAAAAACCGGCGGATCTCGGGTAGGGGTCCCGAGCTGTGGATCTTGAATCGATGGGGAATAGGAAACACAAGGACAATATTTACCCAGGTTCGGGCCCTCTCGAAGAGGTAAAACCCTACATCTTGCTTGATTATATTGATGTGTATATGATGGTTACATAGTTGATCTACCTCGAGATCAGATGAACTAAACCCTAGATGAGTAGGACAGTGGTTCTTCTTCTAGCCTCTATGCACTAAACCCTCCGGTTTATATAGACACCAGGAGTAACCAGGGTTACACATAGTCGGTTACCATCAGGGGATAAGCACGCATATGCCATCTTGACTTGGAGGACACACCAAGGCTTCAGAGGTTTCCTTCCTGAACACGGAGTCGCCTTATAGATCGGCCTTCCAGCAATAGTCACAGAGCGGCCCACCTATCCAGCCCAAAAGAGATAGACTGGAAGCCCAAGGATCCCTTAGTCCAGGACTCCCTCAGTAGCCCCTGAACTAGTCTTAGAAGCTGAGGTACATACATGAATCATCGGCTTTGTGGACCAGTTCCCTTCTTCCATGGTGCTTATGCCAGGTATGCAGTTATCCTAAGCTGAACTTTCAAAGGTCGCCTGACCAAGTTCAGCCATGTAATATCCAGATTATGCCTTGATTTGCGAACAATATATATTACTTAGCCTCGAAGGCCAATCGCTCGAGTGTGAACAATGCCTTTGTCTGACAACTTTCTAGCGAAAGGTCATAGCCGCCCACAACCACTGACCAGATGTGAAAACTCGATTCGCGGTTCGAGGCAGTTCCTCCATTGGCACGTCCCATGAATATGGAGATTGTGCCCTGTTGTTCAAGGGATATGATCAATGATTCCGGGTTACCCCACACGCGCATAATGGCACGATTATATAGGGAAGTCGTGAGGTCCATGACACAGTAAAGGGGCTCTTGGTATTACAGCGGCTTATGAAAGGGAAACAGACACCAAGGCCTCCATACGCTTCTCAAATCTCCCATTGCTATCGCCATCCCAATCTCTTGAGCTCGGAGCATCCAGATCCATTTCTCCTTCAAATCTTCTCAAGCCACTCTCCCAATCCAACCATGGCCGGCTTTAGTTCCAAGGGCAAGTGGGAGGCCTCCAGCGTCACCAACGACGACATCTAGAAGCTGAAGTGCGCCGACTATCTCCCGGCCAACGTAACCATGCTCCGGAGGAGGCCCAGGTCATCCCCACGCCTAGGCCAGGCAAAAGAGTGGTGCTCGTCCCCCACTTCATCCAGGGGCTAGGCTTCCCACTTCACCCCTTTGTTCGGGGGTTGATGTTCTTCCACGGGTTGGATTTTCACGATCTTGCCCCAAACTCCTTACACATCTCGGCCTTCATCATTATGTGTGAGGCCCTTCTTCAGATCCAGCCACACTTCGGCTTGTGGCTAAAGGTCTTCAACATCAATCCCAAGATTGTGGATGGCCAACAAGAAGACTACGGGGGGCTATGGTCAGCAAACTCCCCCGCATTGAGTGGCCGGACGACACCTTTATAGAGACCGTCAAGATCTGGCAGAAAGAGTGGTTCTACATCACGGAACCGCGAGGTGTAGATTGGGAAAAGATCGCGGCCTTCCGATGTGGACCCCCACTAGGCTGGTCTCGTGGACCAAGAAAGGCCTAGATTGGGGGTCAACCACGGAGGTGGAGTCACTTCAGATTTGGATATCCAGAATGATAAAGAAGAAGGTTGAGTTACCCAACGTAATTCAGATCATGCTTCACTGGCGACTCCTACCCTGCCAAGACCGGGTCATCCCCATGTGGTCCTACATGCCCGAAGACCCTATCACCGTGCTCCACTTCTACCGCACCTCCCATGACAAATTGTGGAACGTGCTATTGAAGCCTCAAAAAGAATGGCCAACTGATACGTCTCTAATGTATCTATAATTTTTTATTGTTCCATGCTGTTATATTATCATTCTTTGATGTTTTACAATCATTTATAGCAACTTTATATCATTTTTTGGGACTAACCTATTGACATAGTGCCCAGTGCCAGTCGCGCCCAGGTGGGTTGTGCCCACCTCGGTGGCCTCCCGCACCGCCTCTCCACCCTATTAATTCCCAAATATTCCAAAAACCCTAGGGGGTCGATAGAACAGAGGTTCCACCGCAGCAAGCCTCTGTAGCCACGAAAAACCAATCTAGACCCCGTTCCGGCACCCTGCCGGAGAGGGAAATCATCACCGATGGCCATCTTCATCATCCCTGCGGCCACCATGATGAGGAGGGAGTAGTCCACCCTCGGGGCTGAGGGTTTGTACCATTAGCTATGTGTTTAATATCTGTCTCTCTCTCTCTTGTGTTCTTGAGATGGCACGATCTTGATGTATCGCGGGCTTTGTTAATATAGTTGGATCATATGGTGTTTCTCCCTCTCTATCTTGTTGTGATGAATTGAGTTTTCCCTTTGAGACTTCGTTTTATCTCATTGAATACTTTTATGGATTTGAGGGCACGTGATATATGTCTTGCATATGAATACCCATGGTGACAATGGGGTATTACATTGATTCACTTGAGATATGTTTTGGCACTCAACTCACGGATTCCTGAGGTGACATTGGGGTAATCTATGCGTAGGGGTTGATGCACGTTCTTGTCTTTTGTTTCTCCGATAGAAATCTTGGGGCACCCTTTGAGGTTCTTTGTGTTGGATTGACTATTATAAATCTGAATTTTAGTACAAACTCTTGATAGATCGAAGAATAACTTTGTGTTATTTTAGTACGAACTCTTGATAGATCGATGGAAAAGAATAACTTGGTGTTAATTTAGTATGAACTCTTGGATAGATCGATCGCAAAGAATAGCTACAAACAATTTATTCATATGTTCTCCGCTAGATAGGAACTTTGGAGTGATTCTTCATTGCACTTTGAGGATTGGTTATATGATCCAATTATATTATCATTGTTGAGAGATTGCACTAGCGAAAGTACGGACCCTAGGCCTCATTTTCAAGCATTGCAATACCATTTGTGTTCCATTTTATCAACTGCTACCTTGCTGTTTTTTGTTGTTCTTATTACAAAAACCAATATCTACTATCCATATTACACTTGTATCACCAACTCTTCACCAAACTAGTGCTCCTATACAAATTACCATTGTATTTGGTGTGTTGGGGACACAAGAGACTCTTTGTTATTTCATTGCAAAGTTGTTTGAGAGAGACCATCTTCATCCTACGCCTCCCACGGATTGATAAGCCTTAGGTCATCCACTTGAGGGAAAATTGCTACTGTCCTACAAAACTCCGCACTTGGAGGCCCAACATGAGTCTACAAGAATAAAGTTGCATAGTAGACATCAAGCTCTTTTCTGGCACCATTGCCGGGGAGGTTAGGTAAGTGGCACTCACACCCCATCAACGAAGCTATTTTCTGGCACCGTTGCCGGGGAGGTGAGTGCTTGAAGGTATATCTTTAGATCTTGCAATTGAATCTTTTAATTTCTTGTTTTATCACTAGTTTGGTTTATAAAAGAAAACTATAAAAAATGGAATTGAGGTTGCCTCATATTATTCATATTTATCATGTCTTTCTTGAAAATGATGGAGAGGAAAATTGTGCCCAATTGATAGAAGAATAGTTCTATAAAATGTTTGACAAAAAAATCTTTGAATGATGAGCATGATTGCAATTTTGTTGGTGTATGCAAGACATAAGCCTGGGGATGCTATGTTTGATGAAGATGATATTTTTAGTCCCCAAAGTTTTGATGAGAAAATCTATTATGATGATTGCATGCCTCCTATTTATGATGATTATATTGATGAAAGTGGATTTGGAGAGGTCATGACTTTATTTAGTGATGAATCCACTATTTCGGAAGAGGTTTCAATTGATTATGACAACAAGGTTGCTATTTGTGATGATTATGGTGATGACACGTATGCTATAAAGAGTAATAATAACCATGAAACTTGTCATCGTAATTTTAATTTTCAATCACATCACAACTATTTTGTTGAGTTTGCTCCCACTACTATTCATGAGAATAGATTTGCTTATGTGGAGAGTAATAAAATTTCTACGCTTATGAACCATGAAAAGAATGATTTATGTGATAGCTATATTGTTGAATTCATTCATGATGCTACTAAAAATTATTATGAGAGAGGAACAAATGCTTTTACATATCTCACTAATATCAAGTTTCCTCTCTATGTGTTGAAAGTTTTGAAGTCATGCTTGTTTTGCCTTCCTATCCTAATTGATTCTTGCTCCCATCAATTGTTTGCTCACAAAATCCCTATGCATAGGAAGTGGGTTAGGCTTAAATGTGTTTGCCATGTGATTCATGATGCTCTCTTGCATGTTTCAATTCATATCTTTTATGTGAGCACCACTGAAATCATCATGCCTACACTACTGTAGGATGCTGCTAATGCGACACTATGATCAGAGACCCTTCGATGAAACTGTGTGCGATGCAATAATCGCAAACGATGGTGTAAAAAATCATCAAAAAAGGTGCAAAACGTTTGTGATGGAGGATGCATCAAACACGGTTCAGATTTTAGTTGCGTGTGCGATGCAGGGCATACGGTTCAGTTCAATTAACTGTTTGCGATGAGGAGGAACAAAAGAAACGGGCAGCCAGATGAAGGTGTGTGCGATATACAACATATGGTTCACTCGGATGAACTGTTTGTGATTAGGCAACACAAAAGAAACAGTCAGCGAGATCAAGGTGTGTGCGATATACGACATGCGGTTCACTCGGATGAACTGTTTGTGTTGAGACAAGAGAACAGAAACGGTTCAGTATAATAAGATGTGTGTGATACGTAGAAAACATGTTTGTAATCAGAAATGTGTGCAAAGACCGATAATAACACAGACGGTTGCTGCTAATAAGACGTGGTGTTCTGCAATGGGATTGCATACAGAACAACAACAACATACACACACACACACACACTTGTAAGGACATGGTTGCATAACCAAATTAAACATCCACTTACATAGGTGGCTACTACAACCATGGCATTTGCACACACCAAAGTAAACTATTACATGCATAATTACATAGGTGGCTACTACACACATGGCATTTCCACACACCAATAAAGTAAACTATATATTACATGCATGATTAACTAGCATAAACGATCATCTGATCATCATCTACTTCTTGTGACGCTTGCTCTACTTGTGGCTCGATCCAGGCTCATCGATTTGGGTAATGAGGCACTTCCTCATGTCAACGATCCACCTGTGCATCTCGTAGCATATGTACACGCTCTTGGCCGCGAACCTGAGGTGAGGTTCATCCAGTTGCCGCATCCAGGCCCTGTGCCAGGATACGGGACTTGTTCTCTGGGCATCCTGCTTCATCTTTTCATAGTAGGGGTCGATGATGGCCGAGGCGAGTTCGACCAGGGAGTCCTTCTTCGTGCTGCCATAGACCCTGTAGTGGTCATGGATTTCGACAAGGTTCTTGCAGGCCAAACCCGTAACAATGAGCGCTTTTACATCGTCGGTGGTTTCCACCATGGCGAACTTGTAGTCAGTGTTGTTGACAAACCTGTTGAAACGGTCGCAAGGCTCTGTGGCCATGCAATAGTGGTAGATGAGGACATGATGGCGCACGCACAACTGGGTGACGGCAACCTTATGGTCTATGCTGGGACGACCGGCGGTTTGCTGGAGGTCGATGCTGACCACCTTGTACTTGTCTTGAGCAAGCAACTGCTCAACGCTGTTGATGTAGTCGTCCACGACGGTCGGGTCGATGGTGTACACCACCGAGAGATCCGTCTCCCTCACGTGGGTCTCTACTCTATGCTCGCCGAACTCCATTGGAGCGCCGCTAGACATCCCCTCTCTATGTGTTGTCATGGGTGTGCTTGTTGTGTTGTGGGGCGCAATTGAAAGGTTGAAGAGACTAAGGTTATAATGGCCGTGGGAATTAAAGGGGAAGTCGGACGGCCAAGAATATCGGCAGGCCCTGATGGCAGTTCTAATTTGCAGCGCGTAACTCCATCGTGCCACACGTAACTTCATCGCGTGGCAACACGTGCGGCGTAACCGCATGGATATGGGGCCCCCGACGTGATCGTGCGCATGCCAAACCACTAGCAAAGCGCGTGCAGAGGGACGCGAGCAGAGCGCTCCATGGTTGAACACGCAAGGAAAAGTTGTCCACAAGCAGAGCACGCCGACGGACGCGAGCAGAGTGTGCCAACAGACGCGAGCAAAGCGCGCCACGGTGCCTAACGGCGAGCATAGCGTGCTGCGGCGCCTAACGGCAAGCACAGCTTGCCAATGGACGCGAGTAGAGGCCGACACAGTGATATGTGGCAAATAAGACGAACTGTGTGAGCGGTGTCGGAGACATCAAGCACAAATCAGATTAGAGTTGCGTGTGTGATACGTGGCATACAATTTATCCATCCGAGTTGTTTGTGATGGAATAAGCCGTGTGTGTTGCGGGCAAACGCTTGCTGGTATGTAACCTTAAATTTAACCAAAAAGTGTTAATGCATGTTACAAAAATTGTATAACTGGAAACTATGTTCAAATACGAATCCAACGATATAATCTTTGGCGACATGCATTCGTATTTTATTAGTTAAATCCTACTTATAAACCAGGACAAGGGTATAGTAGGTAATTAAATCACAAACGTTTTTTTTGTATTAACCGTATGTGTACGTGTCCTTTCATCCTCCTTTTGCACGTCTTGTCACCCAGCTGCCACAGACGGCTTACAATGCAAGCTTGCGCAGCGCGCGGGGGTGTTCTTTTGGCCAAACGGTGGCTCGAAGTGGCGCCAATGAATCATCGGTGAGCCCGTTCCCGTGCAACCGCATAGGTTCCCGCGCAAGCTTCTCACCCGACTCGATGAAATCCCCCAAAATCCCAATGCTTACCGGCCTACTATATAAACCCTCATGGCCGGCGAGTCCTATGTCGCATTTCCCCCTCCCTCCCTGTAGCTTATCTCGTCTGCTTCTCCCATAATTGCCCATGGCATCGGTCTGTCGTCGTCGCTCAGCCACTCCGCCGTCATCAGAGGACAGCTCTAGCTGGGAGGATACATCGCAGCGGTGGCTCAGTCCCCGGCGTAGTGTAGTGCGCATGGCGTCCTTGTTGGGTGTGCACGGAACACCCACCACACGCTCCGCCGCCGCTGCCCGTTGGCAGCTGTGGCCGGCCGCCGTTGCCGCCACACCACCGTCGAAAGCCAGGGCCATCGCACTTTCTACCACCGCGGCCCGAAGGCGGGAGGTGGCCATCGTGGCCGCCACCCCACTGCTGGCCATCACCCGCTCCGCCACCGCGGACCAAAGGCGGGAGGTGGCCGTCGTGGCCGCCACCCCATCGTCGCTCGCCGTGGCCGCCAGCCCACCATCGACCGCCGGGATCATCACCCGCTCCGCCACCACCGCATGAAGGAGGGAGGCGGAGGTGGAGGCCAACACGTGCGTTAGCGACCTTGCGTGCTACATCGAGTTCCTACGGGAGGAGCGGGAGCGCCTCATCGAGCACACAAAGAGCCTTACGGCATCCATGGCCGCAGCACATGCCGACGCAGAGATGAAGAATCAGGAGATCTACGAGCAGTTTGGCCGCTTTGAGAGGGATCGTCCGGAGCGCAGTGGGCGTTCGAGCTGGCGAGCATCGCTGAACGTGCAGCAGCGGCAAGCACCATATTGCATTTGTCCAGCTCACCGGTAGGCTCCTCCTCCTCCTCTGCCTCTTACTGAGCGCGCTTGGTAGAGGAGAGGCTGCCGGAAGTAGCACAAAGCCCCTCCGTAGTAGTAGTAGTATTTAGGGGATATTTTGTTCAGTTCATCTGACTATAGATGTGTGGTGGAACTGTACAACGTACTTAAAATTAGCTAGTATATATAGTTGAAATAGCTATTTCAGTACGTGGTTGGCAACAATTGGGGAAAATTTTGGTCGGTTCAGCTGTCGAGTTGAACTGTTTGTATAAATTAAGAACGACTGCTTAATCTATGAATGAAATCTATGCTTAATTACTGAATTTTAGTTGCAAAAATTAGATAGTGCTAGTGATTTTTAGCTGCATATTTTGACAAATTGCAGTGTTACAAGGATTGACAAATGGCAATGTTACTAGATCAACAAATGTCAATCTTTCCAGTTTGACAAATGGCAACCTACCCAATATGACAGATGCAAATCTTACCAAATTGTTTGTACGTGGTTGCACACGGGTCATCCAAAACAACCATTTTCATTGAAGGGATGCACAAATCCTACGCTGCGAATTTTCCCTCGACTTAAGGAGGAAGACCATAGCTCTCACTTTGCATACGGGTGTTCTATCTAAAACATTTGCGATTAAGAGCTGCAGAAATCCTGCTCGGCACATTTTCTCTTGGCTTCCTAGGGAAGCTGTCGGTTTGCATACGGGTGTTCTAACTAAAACATTTGCGATCAAAAGCTGCAGAAATCCTGCTAGGCACATTTTACCTTGGCTTCCTGGGGAAGTTGTCAGTTTTTCATACGGGTGTTCTAACTAAAACGTTTGCGATGAGTGTTTTATATTTAAAACCGTATTAAACTGCGTCTTGGGCACCATTAATGGAGAGGATGCGAGCAAGGCGGGCGGCCATGGAAGTCAAAGGGCTCGCTTCCTGGTGAGCCTGTGGGGCGTACATCTCGCACGCTTCCCGGTGAGCCTCCGCATTGGAGTACAGTCCGCACGCCTCCCGTTTAGTCAAGCACTCAAGCACATGTCCGCACGGCACCTCCTAGCCATTAAAAGAGTGAGGCGTGGTGTCACGTGAATGGTTAATAGAATGCACACAATTTAAATTATACAAAACGTTTGAGATGTTACAGTGGCAGCTATTTGTTTCAAAATGCCTTTGTTGGCTGTTATTCGAGTGCGCATTCTCTCAAACTGGACACAAAAAATACCACAACATGTCGAGTGCCATTCCATTATAGCATGCCAAGTTCCATGAATTTCAGACAAGTTTTGGATTTACTAGAATTTAAAAACAAAGTATCTCAACTAGGGCAATTACGTATCATTAATTTCATCCTCTCCCAAGCTTGTGCAACATGTTCATGATCAAGTTGCTTAAAATTCATAATATCGTTTCTAAGAGAGATGATTTTAGCGGGAGGAAAATACTTAGAGATAAAAGCATATTTGCACTTATTCCATGAACCAATACTATTTTTAGGCAAAGACGAAAACCAAGCTTTAGCACGATCTCTAAGGGAAAAAGGAAGTAGCTTCAATTTAACAATATCATTGTCCACACCTTTCTTCTTTTGCATATCACACAAATCAACAAAGCTATTTAGATGGGTAGCGGCATCTTCACTAGGAAGGCCGGCGAATTGATCTTTCAAGACAAGATTCAACAAAGAAACATTAATTTCACAAGATTCAGCATCGGTAAGAGGAGCAATCGGAGTGCTAAGAAAATCATTGTTGTTGGTATTGGCAAAGTCACACAATTTAGTGTTGTCTTGAGCCATCGTGACAAGCAAGCAATCCAACACACGAGCAAACAAGAAGCAAGCGAAAAAGAGGCGAACGGAAAAAGAGAGGGCGAATAAAATGGCCAGGGTGAAGTGGGGGAGAGGAAAATGAGAGGCAAGTGGCAAATAATATAATGCGAGGGATAAGAGTTTGTGATGAGTACTTGGTATGTCTTGACTTGTGCGTAGACTCCCCGGCAACGGTGCCAGGAATGGCTCGTTGTCGGTAGTCAAATCTTGATTTGACTTGGCGCGAATCTCCCCGGCAACGGCGCCAGAAATCCTTCTTGCTACCTCTTGAGCATTGCGTTGGTTTTCCCTTGAAGAGGAAAGGGTGATGCAGTAAAGTAGCGTAAGTATTTCCCTCAGTTTTTAGAACCAAGGTATCAATCTAGTAGGAGATCACGCTCGAGTCCCATGCACCTGCACAAACAAATAAGAACCTCGCAACCAACGCGATAAAGGGGTTGTCAATCCCTTCACAGTCACTTACGAGAGTGAGATCTGATAGATATGATAAGATAATATTTTTGGTATTTTTATGATAAAGAGAAATAAAGATGCAAAGTAAAATAAACGGCAATAGAAATAGCTAAGTGTTGGAAGATTAATATGATGGAAGATAGACCCGGGGGCCATAGGTTTCACTAGTGGCTTCTCTCAAGAGCATAAGTATTACAGTGGGTAAACGAATTACTGTCGAGCAATTGATAGAATTGAGCATAGTTATGATATTATCTAGGTATGATCATGTATATAGGCATCACGTCCGTGACAAGTAGACCGAAACGTTTCTGCATCTACTACTATTACTCCACACATCGACCGCTATCCAGCATGCATCTAGAGTATTAAGTTCATAAGAACAGAGTAATGCTTTAAGTAAGATGACATGATGTAGAGGGATAAACTCATGCAATATGATATAAATCCCATCTTTTTATCCTCGATGGAAACAATACAATACGTGTCATTTCCCCTACTGTCACTGGGATCGAGCACCGCAAGATTGAACCCAAAGCTAAGCACTTCTCCCATTGCAAGAAAGATCAATCTAGTAGGCCAAACCAAACTGATAATTCGAAGAGACTTGCAAAGATAAACCAATCATACATAAAAGAATTCAGAGAAGAATCAAATATTGTTCATAGATAATCTGGATCATAAACCCACAATTCATCGGATCTCGACAAACACACTGCAAAAGAAGATTACATCGAATAGATCTCCAAGAGAATCGAGGAGAACTTTGTATTGAGATCCAAAGAGAGAGAAGAAGCCATCTAGCTACTAGATATGGACCCGAAGGTCCGAAGTAAACTACTCACACATCATGGAGAGGCCATGGAGTTGATGTAGAGGCCCTCCGTGATCAATGCCCTCTTCGGCGGAGCTCCGGAAAAGGCCCCGAGATGGGATCTTTCGAGTACAGAAGGTTGCGGCGGTGGAATTAGGTTTTCGTGGTGCTCCTGGATGTTTGTGGGGTATGTGGACTTATATAGGAGGAAGAAGTAGCTCAGTGGATCAACAAGGGGCCCACGAGGGTGGAGGGCGCGCCCCCCTGCCTCGTGGCCTCCTCAATTATTTCTTGACGCCCACTCCAAGTCTCCCGGATCACGTTTGTTGAGAAAATCACGTTCCCGAAGGTTTCATTCCGTTTGGACTTCGTTTGATATTCCTTTTCTGCGAAACACTGAAATAGGCAAAAAAACAGCAATTTGGGTTGGGCCTCCAGTCAATAGGTTAGTCCCAAAAATGATATGAAAGTGTAAAATAAAGCCCATTAACATCCAAAACAGATAATATAATAGCATGGAGCAATCAAAAATTATAGATACATTGGAGACGTATCAATCCACAACGACTCTTGGATCCTTAGAACGCGAGCCTAACCGGCTGGAGGATTCACAGTCCTCAAATATAACAAGTCTTCAGGTCACGCAGACAGAAAGACTTCAGTGATGCCTAACACTCTTTGGCTCTGGGTGTTTAGGGCTTTGTCCTCGCAAGGATTTCTCTCAAAGGCTTCGAGGTGGGTTGCTCTCAAACGACAAAAGCCATGCACTAACTCTGAGCATCCACCAATTTATGGTGTAGGGGTGGGCTATTTATAGCCAGGAGGCAACCCGACCTGATTTGTCCGAAATGACCCTGGGTCACTAAGGAACTGACACGTGTCCAACGGTCATATTTCAAACACACGCGGCAGCTTGACTTGGGCTACAAGTAAAGCTGACTTACCCAGCTCTGGATAAGATTTGCTCTCATTGTCTTCGCTCGAAGACATAGGATTTGGTTGAGCATCACTTCAGCCAGTCTGACTTTGTTCACTTGGACCCTACTTAACAGTATGGTGGTTATTATGACTCGACAAAGAAGAAAAGGAAACTACGAAACAACTATGTCTTCGCAATCCATAGTCTTCATACGATGTCTTCTCATGTCATAGTCTTCAATGTGAAACTTTTCACAGACCACCATTGTCTTCAATGTCTTCACACATTTTTAGGGGTCATCTCTGGTAGGTAAACCAAATCAATGAGGGACTACTACCTGTGTTATCCTACAATTCTCACAAAGACATTAGTCCCTCAACCAAGTTTGTCGTCAATACTCCCAAACCAACTAGGGGTTTCCACAATAAATTAGTCATCGAACGAGTGATTCCATCTCGCGTGACTGATGTGATCTACAGAATGTGTGGCTTCTTGCAGCTCTGGAGACCGCTTAGTAAGCGGAGCGACCGCGGCGTCATCGACAACATCATGGCGGGTCTTCGTGCCTCGGCAGCGTCTTTTGCTCCTCCTCCACCGCCACCACCTCCTCCTCCCGAGCCGGATTAGAGTCTCCTTTTAGCTTTATTTGGGGCTTGTCTTGTTGTGCCCCCAGCATGATTCTATGACTTATTGTACTTGACTTTGTGACTTTGGATGCTTGGTGGTATGCTTTATAATATAAAGCGGGGGAAAACCCTTTTTCTTAAACCAACTAGGGGTGGCACTAGATGCACTTACAGGCTTACTAGGGACACAGTATTTGTTTATGTATTCACCCATGTATTTAAGTTTCCGATCAATACAATTCTAGCATGAATAATAAACCTTTATCATGAATAAGGAAATATAAAATAACATCTTTATTATTGCCTCTAGGGCATATTTCCTTCAGTGTTCCCCTCTCTTGGCCCATAAGGCCCATTAACCTCCCGGGGCTTCCGAGAACCCCTTTCGGTGATCCGATGACTACCCGATACACTCTGAAACCTTTCCGGTGACCAAATAGTATCGTCCCATATATCAATCTTTACCTCCGGACCATTTCAGAGCTCCTTTTCATGTCTATGATCTCATCCGGGACTCCGAACAACATTCGGTCACCAAATCACACAACTCATATAATACTATATCGTCAACGAACGTTAAGCGTGCGGACCCTACAGGTTTAAGAATGATGTAGACATGACCAACACACCTCTCCGGTCAATAACCAATAGCGGAACCTGGATACCCATATTGGTTCCTACATATTCTATGAACATCTTATTGGTCGAACCTTATGACAACATAAATAATTCCCTTTGTCTGTCGGTATGTTACTTGCTCGAGATTCGATCATTGGTATCTTCATACCTAGTGCAATCTCGTTACCGGCAAGTCTCTTTACTCGTTCTGTAATACATCATCTCGTAACTAACTCCTTAGTCATTTTTCTTGCAAGCTTCTTGTGATGTGTATTACCGAGAGGGCCCAGAGATACCTCTCTGATACACGGAGTGACAAATCCTAATCTCAATCCATGCCAACTCAACAGACACCTTCGGAGATACCTGTAGAGAATCTTTATGATCACCCAGTTACATTGTGACGTTTGTTAGCACACAAGGTATTCCTCTGGTATCCGGGAGTTGCATGATCTCATAGTCGAAGGAATATGTATTTGACATGAAGAAAGCAATAGCAATAAACTAAACGATCATATGCTAAGCTAACGGATGGGTCTTATCCATCACATCATTCTCATAATGATGTGATCCCGTTATCAAGTGACAACATATGTCCATGGTTAGGAAACCTTAACCATCTTTGACTAACGAGCTAGTCTAGTAGAGGCTTACTAGGGACACGTTATTTGTTTATGTATCCACACATGTACTTAAGTTTCCGATAAATACAATTCAGCATGAATAATAAACTTTTATCATGAATAAGGAAATATAGTAATAACAACTGTATTATTGCCTCTAGGGCATATTTCCATCAGAATTTTGTCTCTCAAAATCATTTCAATAACAATGCTTATAGGGGTAATTTCAATCCTAGGCCATTTCATGGAAATTCCTCTAATAATTATGGCAATTCCTATGGTAATTCATATATAATAATAATAATAATAATAATAATAATAATAATAATAATAATAATAATAATAATAATAGGATGCCCTCTGATCTTGAAAGTGATATTAAATAATTTATTAATTCTCAAAAGATTTTCAGTACTATGATAGAGGAACAAATTGAATAAAGTTGATGACATGGCTAGGAATATGGATAGGATTGCTCATGATGCGAAAAATTTCAAATCTAAAATTTTGCCACCCAAGCTTGATATTAATGAGTCTATTGAAGCAATCTGTGTCTCCATTAATGAAAGTAAATGAAGAACCGCTAGGTTGAGAGCTAAGCGAGAATTCCTAGAAAAGGCTCTTCCGCCTGATTTTTACCGTAACCATGATGAAGATATTAAAATGATTGGTGTCTCACCCATTGAATCTTTTTTAGTAATATAAAACTTGATGAAAAAGGGACTAAAGATGAGTCAACTTTAGCTAGAAGACGTCCCAATTGTTCGGGGGGTGACAATCTTAATGAAAAAATTGATAAAAGTGGGTTTGGAGAGGTCAAAACTTTATTTGATCTCCAAGTGAAGCTAACTAAAGAGATCACAACATGTCCTCCTTTTGTTTTAATTGATCATGCTCATGCAACTAACCCTTTTTGTGAGCATGCTCATCTTGTTGAGGAGAACACTAAATTGAAGGAGCAACTTGAGAAAGGCCTTGTCTCGTGCATACAAGGTGAGAATAACCTCAACAAACTTTTGAGCAATCAAAAGGAAGTTCTAGCTAAGGAGGGGCTTGGATTTGCACCCAAGTCGAAGAAGAAGAACATCAAGAAGAGCAAGACCAAGCAATCTCTTCCTCTCGAAGATGTATTTGTGAAGGAGGGAGAGAATGCTCCAAAGGAGAAGAAGAACAAGGTGGTGGGTGGTAGCCAAAAGGGGCAAAGCCACTTATCCCGATCATGCCAGCGATTTTAAACATTCTTATGCTTTATGTCGTGCTAGTGAAAGCCAACTAGAACTCTGTTGCTGATGAAGAATGGCAAAAGAGCAGTTGGAACGGTTGATTCATTGGAAGGAAAATTGTGAGTCGTGAAGTCTTAACACCCACTTTTTGGTAACCCAAGTGGATGATTTCTAATATAGTAACTCCAGTGATAACAGTGGAAAGAGGAGTCTCACTCCACGCTTTGTGACACCGTCAAACAAGAGTCCTTCGAGGGAAGAGTGAAAAAGAGAGGTTGAATAAAGGGAGAGGTGATCGATACTCTGCCACACTTGAGACCATGGTGATAGTAAATAAGGAGCTTGCCATAGATAAGGGAGCAGATAAGGACTCAAAATTGATGGAGCCCAAAGAATTGGAGGAGCTCCAGTTTGCCTTAGAGGAGCGAAGGTGATCCATGATGGGACGCCAAATTTCCGATGAGGAGATCATGTTGAGGAACAAGCAAGAGAAGCAGGAGCAAAGGCTTAAGTTCATGAATTTAGAGGCCCTTTACGAGAAGGGGAAAGCCTACTTCGAGCTTATGCGCTGTCAGTGAGAAGGATACCTAATCGAAGGAGGGGGGCCTATGGGCGTACCTAGACCGAGGTGCACGAACGAGTGTGTAAGGGCTCCATGAGTCCCACACCCATTGTGCCCCGAGTACATTCAAAGGGGATGAAGATGGGTGTGATAAGTTAGAGAATACACTATTATGGGAGATATGTCCCTGTTATAATGGGGTGATCATACTCGAAGATAGTTCCTGAACTACTAACATTTCATCTACCTATAAAAGGATAGATGCACCTCTATCAAGGATCAAGTCATTCCAGGAGCAATAAGCCCATAGCAAGCTAATTATAGATCCACTCCATTGTAATCCTCATACTGATTCATAAAAAAATAGACAGGGCGTAGGGGTATTACCCACCTGGGAGGCTAAAGTTGGGTAAAACACTGTGCCACCTTCGTTGCTATCGAGATCCCTTCGGCACCGCTACTCCCTCTACTGTCTTCCACGGCCTCTAGTAGATCGTAAGATTAGTAGTGCATTAATCGTCTACATGCATGATCAATTTTGCCGGCCAAGGCAATGTGCAACTACATGAGAGGTTTCAGTCCCAGGTTCGTCATGCCAGTGATGGTAACTTGGGTGGCATGGTGGCGATGAGAGGGCATGATGGTTGAACTATCATTACTGATTTGGTTGGTAGTTGTCTTGTGACGATGACCTCTTTTGGATGAATTATGCTTGTTTAATCTCAATTTGAAATTTTGAACTTCTAACTTTGATATGTATTGGAATTGTGAGGATATGATCATATTTTTTTGAATTCTTGTCCGCCCATTTATTTATCACCACTTTGGTCTTTTATTAGTCAATGGTTTATAGATGAGAGGACACCCTAACAATATCGATTTAACATTCCATTATCGAATCTCCTAAATTGGAAACAGGAAAAGTAATCGAAATCTTGTGCCAAGGGGCCATACGAAATTCACTCGTGATAAATCCCGATGATAGTTTGAATGTGAAGAAGAGATATATATAGCCAAATAAAAGGTAGGCAAGCAAATTTAGACTTGATGTTGGAGAAGAGAAATGATTCCTAAGACTCATCCCTTCTATACATAAAATTGCTTTTTGATCATCATTTTTGGGTAACCTACCAAAGATACTCTTACCGACTGCCATAACTCAAGGCATGAGCAAATGCCATAGTTAGGTTTATGATTTGTGATCCTGTAACGAGGAGAGGACTAGGACACCGATGTATATAGTCAGGAGCAACGTTACATCCATGACTGACTTTTATGGAGTTGCGTTTTACATGTTTCTATGGCAAGTTTTGGGAAATGGAGCCCCCCCACACTTGAAATTCGGAGTGAAGAAAAAGGGTTTGTAGGACTTTTCATTGGATTCACTCATAAATTGTATCCACTCTGATTTAAAACAAGTGTCGTAATTTTAAACTAAAGTCCAAAATAAATGTCACAGATTTAAACTAATGTTAGGAGGAAGTAGCAATTTCGGTATAGATTTTTCTTATAATAGTGTGGTGTATTTTTGTCATGCGTTTACCGAAGATTTCCTAGAAAAGCTAGGAGCATGTGGTAAATTCTTATCCGGTCGGACCGGCAACATAAACTTGCTTCCGTTTTCTCTTTCTCAGCCTGGCCGTGGCCGGCCGCGCGAGCTCCACGTCCTCTTCTCCCTCCCCCACACCCTAATCCACTCCATTTCCCTGCTCCGAACACGGCACGGCTCCTCCTCTCCCACTCCCATCCTCCTCTTCAATGGCGCTCGCCTCCACCACCGCCTCCCGCCTCATCAGCCGCCGCCACGCCGCTCCCCTCCCGCCTCCTCCTTCCTCTTCCTGCGCCGCGCCGCGAGGAGGAGCCAGGCCAGGGCTGCGCCGGTTCGCGGTGCGCTGGGAGGGCAGGCCGAGGGCGCTCCTGGGAGGATTCTCGGACGCCGATGAAGATGCCAGCGACGACGAGGACGAGGAGGATGGCCCGGGCGCGCTCAGCGGTGGGCCGCCGAGGCAGGAGCAGGAGTGCGAGGACGTCATCGAGCTCGCCGCCGCTGCCTTCTCCGGGCCCGAGCGCTGGGACGTGCTCGGACTCGGCCAGGCCATGGTGCGCACATTCTTACCGTTGCTAATCTGCAATCAACCAGTAGCTTCAAGCCTTCGACATAACGTAGGGCATTGAGTGGATTCTCTGACAAGATTTTGGTGTTGTTTTTACTGTTAATGATTTAACATTTCGACTTGTGCAAGTTTGACGGTGTTTACTAATGACCTGAATGTTTCCTCGATGTTTGGTCGTGCTACTATATTGTTTCCTAAGTAAATGTGGAATTGAAGGTGGTTTCCCGATGCCAAATTGCAAGAAACCAGTAGCTGGGAAAACAAACATTGACCCCTTCCATGCACCACAAATGCAGAATACACATTGCTAGTAATTGGTGTGAATAGGCTGTGGTGGCTGTCACTAGTGTCAGGGATTCGTCTTGTGGCCTATCTCGTTGATTATTTGCTGCTTGTATGTGCACAAATACAATTTATTCGTCATGTGTTGTTGGTGCCAAATATGTAATGTACACCAGTACAGAGTACAGACATTCGATCTATTTGGATAAGCTCTTGGGATCAATGGTACTAACTTATGAACGGTTTCTTGCTCAAATAGGTTGACTTCTCAGGCATGGTGGATGATGAATTCCTCGAGAGACTGGGCATAGAGAAGGGTACTAGAAAGGTCGTCAACCATGAGGAGAGGGGACGGGTCTTGCGTGCCATGGATGGCTGCACCTACAAGGCCGCTGCCGGAGGCTCATTGTCCAACTCGCTTGTGGCTCTAGCAAGGCTTGGTAGTAGTCGGGCCAGCAGCTACCCTGAGCTTAGAATAGCAATGGCCGGCAGTGTGGGCAGTGACCCACTTGGTAGTTTCTACAGGTAAAATTCACTAAGACAATATCTTCACTGCCTCTGATCTTGTTGTACTATTGCTACCAGTAAGGCTTTTGAACATTGTCTGACATCAAACTGTTGTTTGGATCATGCTGTTAGGCAAAAGCTGCATCGTGCTAATGTGCAATTCTTGTCCAAGCCGGTCAAAGATGGGACTACTGGCACTGTGATTGTTCTAACAACTCCAGATGCACAGCGAACTATGCTTGCTTACCAGGTTAGTTTCTTCACCAACGGCTTTCTGCTTTTTACAATAGTTGGTAAACTTGTCCAGATTATGATGTATCGTTAGACATAATTTATATGCTCTTTACTCTTTGGGTACTTCGGAGTTGTGCTAATGCCTTCCGGAAGATGCATCAATTCACTGTTTGGCTTCTTAAGACCGTATATTATACACATGATCTTATTTGAAGTACGTATGGCATTGTGAACATCCATCTTATATCAAAGATTCAATGGACAAGTATAATTTATTTTGCTGGCCATTTATGTAGAAATACTCCTGGTACTACCTTATTCTCTAATGATGCCTTGTAACTTGTCTTGCAGGGTACCTCTTCAACTTTGGCTTACGATTCAGACTTGGCAGAGATAGTATCCAGGTCAAATTTACTGATAGTGGAAGGGTACCTTTTTGAGTTTAGTCATACAATTGAAGCCATCAAGCAGGCATGTGAAGATGCTAAGAAGAATGGTGCACTTATTGCTGTTTCGGCATCAGATGTGTCATGCATCAAGCGTTGCCACAGTGATTTTTGGTGAGACTAACCTCCGGGCGATTTCCTGTTTCTATGGCACTTGCAATTATCTCGTCCCAGTTGCACATCCTCTTCAGTCTATAAGTCATCCTCCATTTCCTTTTAATTAACAAGAGGTCCATGAGTAGATCAGGGAAAGGTGTTGCTTTTACTTGCTTCCTACGGTGGTGATGACATGTGCCTGCTCTAGAAAATGCTACATCAGTGGGCTACATGACATGGTAGTTCTATGTGTTGATCATGTGACTGACATCATCAACAGAGCCATATAGTTCTGTATGCTTGTTTGTGATTGCAAGTGTATTTTTGCTCCACGTTCTCTATTATGGTAGCACAATGCTCTGTATATCCCAGCACCACTGACCTCGGTCCTAAACATTTTCAGGGACATCGTAGGGAACTATGCAGACATACTGTTCGCCAATGCCAACGAAGCAAGGGCATTCTGCGAGCTAACCTCAGAAGAGAGCACGGTCTCAGCTGCGAGATACTTGAGTCATTCTATCCCTCTAGTGTCTGTTACAGATGGTATGCATGGTTCTTACATCGGTGTGAAAGGTGAAGCAATATACATCCCCCCGCCGGCATGTATACCTGTGGACACCTGCGGAGCTGGTGATGCATACGCATCAGGAATCCTGTACGGTATCCTCCGGGGCGCATCGGATTTGAAGGGCATCGGCCTGCTGGCGGCCCAGGTAGCCGCTGTTGTCGTCGGGCAGCAAGGCACGCGCCTGAGGGTTAAGGATGCTGACAGGTTGGCTGAATCGTTCGAGTTCCACCTTGACAACTTGGAGTTCTGTTCAGATGCTGGAACGGACCAGGTTCCCAACTTATGATTTTTCCTCCCCCTCAAGTCCCAAGTCCTCGACAGGCGGCGACGATGGGAACTACTGGGGGCCGAAGTGGGCTGTGCCCCCTTCTCTAGAAGATCTCTTGAGCAATTGTTTAGTTTTACCACTCAGACTCAGGTTCTATATAAATGCTAAACCAGCACCTCCTTCCTTTGAAAAGCATACTAGCAGGTAAATTCCATCAGATTGCCGGCCCTTCAACTTCAAGCCCCGCCGCGACAGGTCGTAGGCACATCCACTTGTATATAGCATCTCATTCCTTTAGTCCTAGCTCATTGTCAGCTCTCTCGGCCTCTGTCACCATTTCATCACTTACATTTTTGCACGGGAAGGATGCTACATACATGATACATGGGTGTTTTTATTTCGAAAAAGGAACATGATATCATATGTTTGGCTGTAATGTAATGCAGTCGAAAGACAAATGCCATCTTGGTCTAGAATGTGAATAAACTTCTTTCGGCGGAACCCCGTGTGTCCACTGACCGAATTCGCGTCAAAGGGGATATGCTTATCACCAAAACTGTAATGCGATCGATCGTCCGACTTTGTTGGATGGGGATTCGATGTGGTTGGGTGGAACGTCGCCTTCAGCAGCGAAAGGTATAATATCTTGAGCTATACTAGTCAGAGCTGTACTGCAACCAAGTGCAGTTCAGTGCCCCAGATTCTCTTCTTTCTGGTAGCCTATATATATATGCTACTTGTTCTGCTAGCTTTGTTTCTACTAGCTTGTTAAATTTTTGGATGCTGCGTGGCGTGGAGCACACGTATGCTTGCTTGTTTGCAAACTTTTCTTGTTTGATCTGGGAACGCCACCCGACTGTAAAATGTTTCCTTATAGATACGTGTCGACCTGCTGAGCCATTGCCTCGAACAGTTGGCGAGAGCTGTAGACTGTAGAGTTGTTAGCACCATTTGAGGAGCTCCACCCCATGATAAAGAAAAGTTTTACATATATACCCCCTCTGTAAATTAATATAAGATCCAGTGATCTATATTCATTTCTCCGACAATATATTCATTTTCTCGACAAGTATTTTTGGAGGAAGGGAGTATCAGTTTAGTTTACAGAGGGAGTACCAGCTAGAATTTGTAGCAAAATCAGCAACATTGAAGGCTGACTATCTCTGCGCAAAAATTCAAAGCCTGAAGTAGTGTGATGCATCGTATTAATGTGGCGAGTTAGTGCGGATCCGGAATAACGTGGCAGAAATTTCATGGGCAGCAGTTTTAATTCTCCCGGGATTCATGACGCGCAAGCAAATACCCGTTACGCCCCTGGCTACCCCCCACCGCTTGCTTGCATAGGCCGTAAATACCAGCGGCAGCCAGGGGCAATCGTGACAATTCCGAAAAGGAAAGGAAAACTCCCACGGAGACGCACGCATCCCCCTTCTCTACTTGACTCGGAATCCAACAGCACGAAACGAACGCACCGCTCGCTTCCGCCCCTCCCCAACCTCCGTGCCCTCCCTCCCCCCACCGCCGCGCCGTCCGCGCCCGCCGCCTCAGCTGAGCGACGGCCGGGCCCTCTCGGCGGCGGCGATCGACGATGGTGGTGGCCACGGAGGAAATGGCGGTCTACTGCTTCGACACCCTCGTCGCCCACTACAGCGGCGAGCAGCCGCCGCCGCCCGCCTTCGAGGAGGGCGTCCAGTAAGCCTCCTCCTCCTCCTCCTCCCAGGCCGCGATCGGCCTCTCCCCTCCACGCCGTAAAGGACGGGCTTTCACGGCGGTCTGGCGTGGTTTCTTGTCAATTTCGCCGCGGATTTGGGGGAAGGGCTCGCCTTTTACGGCGGCGAGAGTGGATTTGGGCGTTTGCTGGCTTGGATTCATCGAGTGTATTCGCTAATATCAGATGCAGAGATTATCTTAAGTAGAGAAGAGGAAATAAGAAACACTCCCTCCTTTCACAGATATAAAGATGCTGCAACTTTCTTTTTTTTGAATCAGATGTATATATAGACACGTTTTTAGTGTGT
Source organism: Triticum dicoccoides (assembly GCF_002162155.2). Taxonomy (NCBI): domain Eukaryota; kingdom Viridiplantae; phylum Streptophyta; class Magnoliopsida; order Poales; family Poaceae; genus Triticum; species Triticum dicoccoides. The sequence goes on from NC_041380.1 coordinate 358,553,663, forward strand.
GTTTTCACTCATTTCAGTCCACATCTAGTCCATATTGAAATATTCAAAACGTTTTATACTTGTGAATGGTGGGAGTCCACATGTTTTTGCATGTTTGGCCTTCCAGCTTTTGGTACCGGTTCCTATCCTGCCATTCGTAAAATGTTGTCAGAGTTCCATCACAATATTGTAGGTTTATTAAGACTGTTTAGCTAATAAGGTAGTTTCTGAAAAAACGTGTTAGTGTTATCTGGAAAAACATATATGTACCATGTCTGAGCTCAGTGGGTTAAATCTTGTAACTTCAGCCCACTGTTTGTCACCTGGAAGAAGGCTACCAATGGTTCCGAGCCACGCCTAAGGGGATGCATCGGAACTTTGGAGCCCCGTCAGATTGTAAGCGGCTTCAAGGATTACGCGCTGACCAGGTAACTGTTGTAAGGACATAAGATTTCCATGTGCTTGGTATCAATATTTTCATGTGCGCTACCAGTCAGTGTTGCACACTATCTATTAGTTGGATCATATGAACCAACTAAGATCTCACTTGTAGTGCCCTGAGGGATCGGCGCTTTTCTCCGATACAGTCCAAAGAGCTGCCATATTTGGAATGCACAGTTTCTATATTGACTGAATACGAAACTGCACTCAACCACCTTGATTGGGAGGTTTGCTCCTACATGCTATTAACTCTAATTCCATTGGTGTCTATGGTCTTACAGCCAAAAAATTGCATCAACGCCATTTTCTTATGAGACTGCAGGTTGGAAAGCATGGTTTAATTATTGAGTTCACCGATCCTGACTATAATGTAAGACGGAGTGGAACTTATTTACCTGAGGTTGCTGCCCATGAAGGTGAGCACTTATCAGCTACATATCCCTCCACTAATATCCCTCAGTTCTTAAAACTGCTACACACAGTTACATAATCAGCCCAAAACCCGTTGAAAATTTCTACTGAGTTACAATGCCATTGTGTTGTTGAGAAATTTGTCCCCACATGCCAATGTATTTTGGCTTTGTGTATCTCTATATAGAGTCTGCCATTTAGCTAGCAAAATCAACCCTCCAGTCTGTGCCCTGTTTAGATATCAAGTACTCATCGCAGTTTACTCACTTGCTTGAATGTATAAAGAACCTCAATGCAGGAGAGCCTCAAAGTGCTGGATATGTTAACTTCATGGGATTTCACAATATCACATGTCCATATATGGATGAAATAAATAAAATTGAAGAGCGCGGGAGAACAAATATAAATCTTTTAATCAGTACATTCCCATTTTAGTTGCCTCTCTCTCGATATATATAACATAGTCCTGAGATACCTGGCAGGATGGACACAACTAGAGACCATTGACTCGCTCATGAGGAAGGCTGGCTATAATGGCACCATCACCGAGTCTTTGAGGAAGAAAATCCGCGTCACCCGCTACCAGAGTACCCTGTACACCATGCACTATGGTGAATATACTGCATATGTCAAGAAGAACAGAGGTGAAATTAACGGGGCACCCATAGTTAATGGATTCAAACCAGGCCAGTGATTTATCTGTACTGTAGCAGGTAATACAACTATTTTTAATTTGGCTTGGAAGGAATTGGTGTGAGAATTTGTTCGAAAAAATCAACTCTAGTCATTGATCTGCCATCATGCCATTTCATTCCAAAGAATGTGGGGTGCCATGTCAACGGCCCTCATGTCGTTCTGGGACAAATTAAATGGTGATGGTTATGTATCTGTAAGCCTATGCACTTTGATTACAAATAATTGTGTGAAATTAATTGATTTAAGTTGTTCATTCACTGGTTATGATACCAGTAATCTTGTCTTGTTACTACTTGAGATTTGATCTGGAATGTTAGTCAAAAGCTCAAACATAACAATTATTGCCAAGAAAAATACAGGATGAACTCACAATCTGATGTTTGTTGTGACCAACTGAAGCATGAAGAACAATTCTGAAACTACTTGGTACTATGGCAGTGCCCTTCTGTTCCTTTCCACTCTAGACAACTGGAGGCAGGCACCTCACACAAAGAGCAATAACACTGCATTGTGTAGAACAACAAATTATTTATGCTGGAAAGGAATTTATCATAGTATAGTGGAATCTCTAAAAAGACATATACTCCCTCCGTCCCAAAATAAGTGTCTTAAGCTTAGTACTCCCTCCGTCCGGAAATACTTGTCCTAGAAATGATTGAAAATGAATGTATCTATAACTAAAATAAGTCTAGATACAACCATTTGTAGGACAAGTATTTTCAGGCGGAGGAAACTTTATACTAGAGTTAATACAAAGTTGAGACACTTATGTAGAGACGGAGGGAGTATTTAGGAAGGGAGGGAGTGCTTGCAAGCAATCATGGATGGGCAGTCAGTCAGGTTACCTTGCGACAACGGCTCTCGTGCGGAGTTGTATCAAATGGGTAATTCCCACACAGGTGCCTTGGATGCGGAAAGTCTTTCAGTGCCACCTAGTTATTCATCATCATGGAGTATATCAGAGATATTGTCACATTTGTACGGATTCAACATCATAAAACATTGAACAGTTCTTGTCACACAAAATCTGAATCATTTGCACTTAGTAGTACTACTGTTATTTGTGGAGCATAAAACATCATTTCTCATTGCAAGCATAGCAAGCTGGAAAGCCAGTTCAAAGAGCCTGTTTGGCTACTACAACTACGTCGTCACCGTCTTCCTCATCAAACACTCTTCCTTCAGGGCTGAGTTTATCCATCTCAGGGAGATGGTCATACCCATCCTCTTCTCCGACACACTCTTCAGCACCATGATGGTCTTCAGGTTTGTGCTTTATCGGCGACATGACAGGAACAGCAACATCCTCAAAGTATTCAGATTCAGACTTCAGCAGCGGCATGGCAGGGATGGTTTTCTCCTTGGAGAGTTCATCCGTGCCACTGTTGTGCGTTACCGGCGACAAGTCAGGAATGACGACCTCCTCAAAGCATTCAGACCCGCATTTCAGCGGCGACATGTCAGGGATGATTTCCTCCTCGATGGGTTCATCCACAGCACCGGCATTGCCTTCAGTCTCACACTTTGCCTGTGACATGCCAGGATTGACGACCTCCTCGAAGCATTCGTCACACTTCAGCAGCGACATCTCAGGCATGACTTCCTCCTCAGAGAGTTCATGCTCATCGCCACCACTGGTGCCATCTTCAGGTTCGCCATTCACTGGCAACATCAGGAACGCTCTTCGGCAGCAGCACGTCAGGGATGGTTTCAGGGAAGAGCTCGTTCGCACCATTGCCATCTTCAGGTTCACGCTTGACCGGAGACATGTCGGCGAAGAGCCCCCCAAAGGGCAGTTCGGAATCGGACATCACCAGCAGTGGCTCGACAGGGGTGCTTTTGACATCAGGCTTGGCCTCAAGAGGCTCCATCTGATGGATAGTAGGTTCATCTTCTTCAATCTCATAGGGGTTATCCAAGCGATCACCAGCAATGCGTCCGTGCAGGCCACCATTACCATTGGCGATGATAGGGATGGTTTCTGCAGAATGCTCCGACCGATCTACTTCCACCCTGACTTTGATCTACAGGGCATGACAGGAAAAAGAGAAGATGTTCCCGTGGTTCATGAATTTTACATCAGGTGAATATTATGTTTAAGAAAACAAACAATTTCCTCGGTGCCTTCCGATTCATATGCAGCTACCGAGTTAACAGAACAATTACTGATCTGAACTCCAATGGAAAATTAACCGGCCAG
>NC_041380.1:358557538-358560608 GCF_002162155.2 Triticum dicoccoides
AGGGGGGTAGAAGATAATGGGAGGAAGAGAGAGTGAGAGAGAACCTATCGGGCCTTTCGCCGCAACCACGACCACATCGTCGTCGGCTGATGCTTTGAGGTTCACCTTCTTGGCGAACTCGGCGGGGTCTATCTCGCAGCAGTCGTCGTCTTCCTCGGCGTCGAGTGGTCCTCCTCCGATCTCCAGTATCTTCACCATTGCCGCCCTTCGCTGTTTGAGCTTCTCCTTGCTCTGCTCGGTTGAATGGGCGATTGCCATACGGGAAAGGTGGAGCCCTTTATATGTAGCGGATAGCAATGCCTGATTTATGGCGCATTGAGAACAGGTTGCGGAATCCCAAATGGCACGCTGGTGACCAAGGAGCCTTGTGTGGGAATCGAAGGGACTCTGCACCAAGTCATCAATATACCACGCATTAGGCCCTTCCCCATGGAGTGAGAAGTTATGGTGCACGCGTTTAGAAGTTTCAAAAAATAAATAAATAAAATCTGTGAAAAAATTATGTGTTCACTACGGATCCATGAAAAATTGTTTTGAACAATATAATTGTAAGCTGTATGGGCCCAAAAGCAAATAAAAGGCCTATTTAAAAATACTTTTGTTTAGGGCACATCTAGGTGTGCATAATTTATTGCACATCTAAATGACACAATCAAGCATAAAATGGAAAGGAAAAGAAAAAAGAAAATATTCACTTGAATTTCCGCGTAAGATCAATGACATAAGACTTAGATGTGCAATACTTATGACACATGTGAAAGTAAAATGTTGTGAAATTTTGCACATACATAGCATACATGTGTGTGTTTATAAAAAACTTATTTTTTGAGGGTTGTAGAAAATGTTTTTTTAATGGGCATCATAGTGCCCGTGCACAACTAGCAATGCCCAATGCTCGTTCAGAGTTACTACTACTACTACGCCTTATTTCTCCTCATAAAGTGAAGGCACTGTTGTCCATTAAAACTTGATATGATAAAAGCCTATGACATAATTGAATGGAATTACTTGCAGGCGATAATGGGGTTCATTAAGAAGTGGGTTGATATTGTCATGAGCTTGATAAGGACAATCACGCGCTTAGTTTTATTTAATGGAAAGAAATTGCAGGAGTTCAAGCCACCCCGTGGGATTCGACAAGAAAACCCAATCTCCCCATACTTCTTGCTGATAGCAGTAGAGGGCCTTTCGTGCCCCATACCTCTTTGACATAAACTAGTGTCGGTGGCATCACGTCCATAGCAACAATGATGTGAGTGGCCTCACCCACCGGTGAGATGATGACCCACAAGTATAGGGAATCAATCGTAGTCCTTTCGATAAGTAAGAGTATCAAACCCAACGAGGAGCAGAAGGAAATGACAAGCGGTTTTTAGCAAGGTATTCTCTGCAAACACTGAAATTATCAATAACAGATAGTTTTATGATAGGGTAAATTGTAACGGGTAACAAGTAATAAAAGTAAATAAGACGCAGCAAGGTGGCCCAATCCTTTTTGTAGCAAAGGACAAGCCTGGACAAACTCTTATATAAAGCAAAGCGCTCCCGAGGACACACGAAAATTGTTGTCAAGTTAGTTTTCATCATGCTTATATGATTCGTATTTGTTACTTTGATAATCTTCTATATCTAAATAGCTAGCCCCCACTAACATATTTCTTTCAACATGCAAGCATGCCACCTCATCATTCAACATGCATGAAAAAGGCCCACCTCAACATGAAACTATGCATAATAAAAACCCACCTCAACATGCAAACATGCATGCATGGAAAATTCCATTCTGTTATGCTATTTACATTTAATTTTTATATTCATTCAAAAACTATTATCTCAAATATTCATGTTTCGTATAACCAAAACCTCATCAAAATATTGCAAAACATTCCCGCAACAACGTGGACCGGTGCTTGGGTGTTGCCCTTCCTTGGACAAGCCTCCCACTTATGATTAACCCCTCTTGCAAGCATCCGCAACTACGAAAGAAGAATTAAGGTAAACCTAACCATAGCATGAAACATATGGATCCAAATCAAACCCTTACGAAGCAACACATGAAGGACATGCGGTGCCCCCATGTGTGGTTTTGGTAATTGATGACATTCTCTATGGACTAATGGTTGCATTGAGTTATATTGAAAGGATTTGTCCATAGGCATTTCTTGAAGTCCATGTGTTGGTTTCAAGGAGTTTATGAGTTGACCAAGGTGCTATTAAGGAATTATCCAAAGATTGGTCATGTGAGTGTTGAGCTTATTGCAAGCATGTCTTGAAGAAGAAGATTGTGTGATCATTCATGTTTACCTTCAAGACATCATCCAAATGAAGAGAGTTGGAAAGATTCAAGATTGATCAAGACTAAGTCAAGAGTGAATCAAGTTGATCAACTCACAAAGCGTAGAAGAAGTACCGTGTAACGCCCCAAGACCGATGTGCCAGGTGTCGTTCAGTTATTCGTTGTTGTTGTCTTGTCATTTGCTTGCGTGTTGCATTTCATGATGTCATCATGTGCATTGCATCATCATGTTTTCAAAACTTGCATCCGTCCCGGTCTCCTCGTTCCTTCCGTTGTCCGTTTTGAGCCCAACCACACTTGCACGCGCCCGCGGCACGTCCGAAATATTATTTTATAAGTGGCCGGAAAATGTTCTCGGATTGGGTTGAAATTTGGTGTGTGGTCTTATTATAGTGTAGGTAGACCGCCTGCCAAGTTTCATCGCGTTCGGAGTTCGTTTGATAGCCCAACCGTTAAACTATAGCGGCATTATAGCCGGTCTAATGTCGGACGTTTTCGGTCTCCGGAAACAGTTACCGGGCTGCACTCCTCTCCTCTCATCTCAGCCCAACCTCTCTTCACAGCCCACTAGCCCACCTATCTAAACCCCCCCTCCGTTCTGGTCCGTCAGATCGCGATCGGAGGCTCCGGAACGGACAAAAATCCCCCTAACCTAGCCCCCTTGTCTATATATAGACCTTCCCCTTCCATTTTTGGGCATCCCTAGCCCCCCCACCTACCTCTAGCCGCCTCCCACCTCCATTTCCGCGCCACCCGCTCCAGCTCCGCCACTTG
>NC_041380.1:358561622-358568616 GCF_002162155.2 Triticum dicoccoides
GCTCGCATCTCCGTCGCCCGAGCAGCTCGTTCGCCCGCGCCTCCCGATCTGCGCCGCTGACCCCGCCGCCGCGCCTTGCAGTCCTCCGCCCCAGGTCGCCGCCTCCCCGTCGACCTTCACCTCCTCTCCTTCTCCTCCTTCACTTCTCGTGCTCACCCCGCCGATCCCTTCCTCCCGCAGGTAGCCGCCGCCGCCATGGAGTCGTTCTGCCGCCGCCGCCACCGGGAACGGATGGATCCGGCCGGGATCCGCCCCATCCCAGACTCCTCCGGCCATCCCTCGCCCACTGCCGGCTCTCATCGCCTTCCGCGCCGCCGGCCTCGTCTCTGTGCGTCGGGAGGACGACGCAGGCGCTGCCGGCCTCGTGGCCCGACCTCCCCACATGGGCCTCGGCCCCTCCCCTTCGCAGCCCAGCGCGCCAGCCTCTCCAGCCGCGCCAGATCCAGCCCAGCCGGCTCCAGCCTCCTGCTCCACCGCGCCCTCCAGACTGGGCCCGAGCCAAGGCCCAGCTCGCTCGCTCCGCGACCCGCGCCAGCCGCAGCGCCTCAAGGCCCAGCTCGCCCGGCCCAGTGGCCCTCTGGTGAGCGCCCCCGCGCTATCCTGCGCCCCCAGCGCACTTTTGTTTCCTGCGTCGGCCCGTGTGGTTTGGTTTCGGCCCGTGATGTGTTTTTTTCAGCGCCTGGGATTTTTCCTATTATTCCTGAGACAGCAGTTTTGCAGTTTAGTCCCCCTAGTTCATGCATTTAATAACTCACAAACCGTGCATCGGATTAAAATGTTTTATATATGCAACTTGCTCAGAATTTTGTGTAGATTAACAATATCCAACTTTCATCTATATTTAAAATGTTAAAAATGTTGTTTGCATTAATTTGCTCCTATGCCATGCTAAAATGCTTTATTTCATAACTAAATAACCGTAGCTCCGAATTAAATAAACTTTATATGTAAATGGGGTAGAATTTTGCCTAGTTTAACATGGTGGCATCATCTTGCATGTTTAACAACTCTAAAATATTGTTTAGGGCAGAACAGTACCAAACCTAATTTATGCTCATGAGGAGTTTCCGGAATTGTTGTTCGTTGCTCCCGGCCTCATTTAAACTTGACTAGATAGGTAGTTTTACTTTGCTTCACCCTCTTGCCATGTTAACCAACATTTAATATTGTTGAGTACATAAACGAGATCAAACTAAATAACTTGTTGTGGTGTTTCGTCAATATGCAACTCGTTGCATATTGATCTCCACTTAATTTGTAGAACTGCTTGTGCACTTTGCCATGCCATGCTTCATTAAACCGGACATGCATCATACTCGTTTGTGCATCATGCCATGTTGATGTGTGGGTTGTTTACTATGTTGTGTGCTTCTTTTCCGGTGTTTGCTTCTTCGGGTTGGTTCCGATAACGTCGCGGTTGTGAGGATCCATTCGTCTACGTCCGTTTGTCTTCTTCATGGACTCTTTCTTCTTCCTTGCGGGATTTCAGGCAAGATGATCATACCCTCGAAATCACTACTATCTTTGCTATGCTAGTTTGCTCGCTCTTTTGCTATGCCAATGCTACGATGCCTACCATTTGCTTGTCAGCCTCCCAAATTGCCATGTCAAACCTCTAACCCACCATGTCCTAGCAAACCGTTGATTGGCTATGTTACCACTTTGCTCAGCCCCTCTTATAGCGTTGTTAGTTGGAGGTGAAGATTGAAGTTTGTTCCTTGTTGGAACATGGAGATGCCGTTCCTTGTTGGAACATTTATTTGCTTGTTGGGATATCACAATATATCTTATTTAATTAATGCATCTATATACTTGGTGAAGGGTGGAAGGCTCGGCCTTATGCCTGGTGTTTTGTTCCACTCTTGCCACCCTAGTTTCCGTCATATCGGTGTTATGTTCCCGGATTTTGCGTCCCTTACGCGGTTGGGCTATAATGGGAACCCCTTGACAGTTCGCCTTAAGTAAAGCTCTTCCAGCAATGCCCAACATTGGTTTTACCATTCGCCACCTAGCCTCTTTTTCCCTTGGGTTTCGCGGACTCAAGGGTCATCATTATTTTACCCCCCCCCCCCGGGCCAGTGCTCCTCTGAGTGTTGGTCCAACCTGTCAGCTACCGGTGGCTACCAGGGGCAACTCTGGGTTGGCCTACCCGCACCTAAGACAATCTGAGTGTGCCCTGAGAAAGAGATATGTGCAGCTCCTATCGGGATTTGTCGGCACATTCGGGCGGTGTTGCTGGTTTAGTTTTACCCTGTCGAAATGTCTTGTTGTACCGGGATACCGAGTCTGATCGGAACGTCTCGGGTGGAGGTCTATTCCTTCGTTGATCGTGAGAGCTTGTGATGGGCTAAGTTGGGACACCCCTGCAGGGATTGAACTTTCGAAAGCCGTGCCCGCGGTTATGGGCAGATGGGAATTTGTTAACGTCCGGTTGTAGAAAACCCGAAGTCGACCTTAATTAAAATACATCAACCGTGTGTGTAACCGTGATGGTCTCTTTCCGGCGGAGTCCGGGAAGTGAACACGGTGTTGGAGTTATGCTTGACGTAGGTTGCTATAGGATCACTTCTTGATCATACTTTTATCGACCGTGCTTTGCCTTCTCTTCTCGCTCTCATTTGCGTATGTTAGCCACCATATATGCTAGTCGCTTGCTGCAGCTCCACCTCATTACTCCGTCCTTCCTATAAGCTTAAATAGTCTTGATCTCGCGGGTGCGAGATTGCTGAGTCCCCGTGGCTCACAGATACTTCCAAAAACCAGCTTGCAGGTGCCGTTGAGTCCGTGCAAATGACGCAACCAAGCTCAAGGAGGAGCTCGATGAAGATCTTGTCCTTTGTGGTGTTTCGTTCTAGTTGATCAGTAGTGGAGCCCAGTTGGGGTCGATCGGGGACCGTTGTCGCATTTGGGGTTCTTCTTTTATTTAGGCTCCGTAGTCGGGCCCTGATTGTATTTGGTTGTTGTAATGCTTTATTCATGTATTTGTGTGAAGTGGCGATTGTAAGCCAACTATGTATCTCTTTCCCTTATGTTTTACATGGGTTGTGTGAAGATTACCTCACTTGCGACATTGCTTTCAATGCGGTTATGCCTCTAAGTCGTGCTTCGACACGTAGGAGATATAGCCGCATCGAGGGCGTTACAAGTTGGTATCAGAGCCTTCCCCGACCTTAGGAGCCCCATTGCTTGATCGTTTTTAGCAGCCGAGTTTGTGTCTAGAAAAAAAATGTTTTGAGTCATTTAGGAATTATATATCAGAGAGTTTAGGAATTCTTTTTACTCCCCAGTCTCTTCATCGCTCTGGTAAGGCATCCTGACGTAGAGTTTTGACTCTTCTCTTCTCAAATTTCACTAAATTTTTTTTTAGGATCACGCGGGTATCTTGGAATCGTTCCGATGGTTTTATGATGAGAACATTGTCTTGGTGCCTCCTGTCAGGGGTTTAGTGGAAGTGTCCCGGGGAGTTGAGCTCTGAGGTGTTGTCATCATAATTTTATCGTTGCAATTCTGGAATACCTGAGTTTAGTACGCCGACATCGAAAATCTCTTTTATGCAGTTCGTTGGTGAGATAACCTCGATGCCACCCAGTACTGGGGCGGGAGTTCGGGAGTATCGCCATAATTTGTATAACGGATGATTTTCGAAGGTTGAGGTAGATGATTTCCGAAGGTTTCTTGGTTATGTGTTGAAGGATGGATACAGCTGGATGTAGGATTTGCTAGTTTGGGTGAGATATTATGCTTCCCCTGTATCCCCAACACCTGATTGCATAACCAGAAAATTTCGGGAGTTTCATAGGCGGGAATTCAAGTAGCTCCTAGGATTTCTTTCCGACAGATGTATGATACGAAATTGGGGTTCGACGTCTAGTGGTCCGCCTATTCACGGTTGGTTTTACAGTGGTCTCGTTGTGTCTTAAAGAGTCCTTGGCTATGCCGACTCGGGGACGCTTCGTATGTCATGTGCACTGCCTTGTACATGATGGTGCTGTACGATCGAGCCCGTGTAGGCCCCACCACGAAAACTTCGGACGAAATCTCTATCATATGTTTGTTCCGGCTTATTCTGCAAGCCAGTCCTTTGTTTTTGTTTTGAGTTGTGGTATTCGAGTTGCTTCAATGTCAAGTGTTGATTCCATACCTTTCTTAAATGGGGTTCTCATATTTCTATGGGAGTGCTAATCCTTTCGATCATCGAGATTGTCATGTCAATTCTTTCCAACCAGCGTCTTTCTCTTCAAGTGGATCCGATCATTTCAACATTCGCAAGATCACCTCTCAGTTTTCTCAACGGTGTTTGTTTCATCCGTCCCAAGTTGTTTTGTTTTCCTGCCCTCCCACCCCTTTTTTTTCAAGGACTCAGATTTCTTAATCGAGTATCCATTTTATTGATGGGAAGTTTCTCCATTCTTTTCCGTCAATGTTCTTATCCGGTGATTCTCATGAAGATTCTAATGGAGCTTCAAGTTCGTCATTCCTCATTCCTTTCTCTTCTCCGGTGGATTCAAGTCAAGATTTGTCGATTATATCCCCTTTTTCTCGTCTCAAATACCTTCTCTTGACGGTGCTCCTCATATTTATTCATTTCTCGCTATTCTATTGTTCCGGAGTGCTCAAGATATCTCGAAGATTCGTGTTTCCACTCTGCATTCGTTCAAGCTCTTTCGAGATTGGTATCTCATTCAAGTCATTTAATTCAACCGGTGCAACATCTCTTTTAAATCTTTTTAACGGTGTTCTTTTGAGTGGGCCCTAACCCACAGGTCTTTTCCCAGGATCTTACCTGACTCTTCTAATTATCACGAGCGATTCTCAAATTCTTTTCGAAGTTTGATGTAAGAATGAATTATCATCAGTCATATGTCCTTCTCCAAGATCTTTCAAATTCTTTTCATCCATCCGGAGTTATTCAAGAGTCTTCTCAGTTTGTCATCCGGAGTCCATCAATTCAGATTTATTCATTCTCAGTTTGCAGTTATCATTCTCCGATCTTACCGGTGCCTTGTTCAAGTGATCTTTAATCGGCTCGTGCTCTCTTCGTTCTCATGTATCTAAATACCCTAAAGTATCTTCATTCATTTTGCAATTCTTCCCGGTGATTTGTGCATTTGCTACGTTCAATTTCAATTCTTACGGTGGTTCGTTCAAGAGTTCTCTTTCTTTGTTATCATATCAATTCATTTGTTGTTCCAATCCTACCGGTGGTTCGTTGAAGACCTTCTCAAGTTTTTATATATCTCTTTTAATCCTTCCTACGAGAATAAGTAGTATGCCAAATCCGTTGATTGTCATCAATTTAATTGGTGAAGGATAAGCATAACATAATTCTTATTCTTGTTCATCCAAGTGATTAATTCTTTATTCCGGAGGCCCTTAAAATTCTCGGTTTCATTTGTTTCATCTTCTCTTTTTCCCGGAGTTCCAAGCTTTCACAATTACATCTCCACGGAGGTCCATCTAAATCATTGCGAGGCTTAAATCTTATTCTTTACATCATTCAATTATTTTGGATCTTTCTTTTGTTTACCGGAGTTTCTTCATGGAGGCTATACATGGTGGTCCATCAACAATTTTATCCCTTCTCCAAGAGTTCGCGGAGATTCTTTTCTAAGGAGCTCAAGTATTCTTCTTCTTGCAATCCGGAGTGCAATTCTTTCTTCCGTATCTTTGGAGGTGGTATTATGTCCTTCTTGATAATTCCCCTTCGTTGCTTCGTGAGTCACAAGTTATCAAGAATGAGATATTTTAAATCCATCAATCTCTTCTTTGGAGTTATCTTGGGTTATATTTCACCTATAGCCTTCCCTAAGGAATGTTGCTAATTTTGGTGCTTATAATTGATCCAAGTACTTCATTATCCTCCCGGTGAAATAAGTTTCTCGTCTCCTCGTTCATATCAATCCAATTCTTCTTCCCGTGAGTGGCAGGTTGTCATCTCATAATTTGAGATGTATTTCATAAGACCATATCAAGCTTATTATTTTCGTTATGGGTTTTCCAACAACTCCGTCCTAGCTTCTGTTGTAACCGTGCTCTCTCAAGATATTGTTTTCCTTCATTCACTACATTCCATTCTTACTTTTGTTCCGGAGGCATTGTGATGTTGCTCTTTTCACTCCTCATCTCGGTTTGTCAAGATCATGTTCTTTTCGTGCTTATCCATTTAACCAGAGTGTCGTGTCCTCTGCTCAAGTTCTTTTCATCTTATCTAGCCTTGTATCACTTTTCAACCGGAGTGCTGTTCGAATTTGGTCTTCCTTGATCCCCTTCCTTAACCGGCGCATTTTCAATATATATCTTCCCTTCAACCTCAAGGTTTCGCAATGCTCTTTGTCCCTAGTTTCTAACGGAGTGTTTTCGACTTTGTTCTCCTTCGTTCTATTCTTTTCTCGAATTTGTTCAACCTCGCAAGGTTCTTTGGTTTCACTCATTTGTAAAAGAAGCAACTTAGTTTTACCTATTCTCTTTCTCCTTCGTTTTCCCTCCGGTGCCATTCTAGATCTCGGGACGAGATCCTCTCGTAGTGGTGGAGTGTTGTAACGCCCCGAGACCGATGTGCCAGGTGTCGTTCAGTTATTCATTGTTGTTGTCTTGTCATTTGCTTGCGTGTTGCATTTCATGATGTCATCATGTGTATTGCATCATCATGTTTTCAAAACTTGCATCCGTCCCGGTCTCCTCGTTCCTTCCGTTGTCCATTTTGAGCCCAACCACACTTGCACGCGCCCGCGGCACGTCCGAAATATTATTTTATAAGTGGCCGGAAAATGTTCTCGGATTGGGTTGAAATTTGGTGTGTGGTCTTATTATAGTGCAGGTAGACCGCCTGCCAAGTTTCATCGCGTTCGGAGTTCGTTTGATAGCCCAACCGTTAAACTATAGCGGCATTATAGCCGGTCTAATGTCGGACGTTTTCGGTCTCCGGAAACAGTTACCGGGCTGCACTCCTCTCCTCTCATCTCAGCCCAACCTCTCTTCACAGCCCACTAGCCCA
>NC_041380.1:358569442-358634013 GCF_002162155.2 Triticum dicoccoides
TGCCCGAGAGCCGCCTGGCTCTCGCTCGCATCTCCGTCGCCCGAGCAGCTCGTTCGCCCGCGCCTCCCGATCTGCGCCGCTGACCCCGCCGCCGCGCCCTGCAGTCCTCCGCCCCAGGTCGCCGCCTCCCCGTCGACCTTCACCTCCTCTCCTTCTCCTCCTTCACTTCTCGTGCTCACCCCGCCGATCCCTTCCTCCTGCAGGTAGCCGCCGCCGCCATGGAGTCGTTCTGCCACCGCCGCCACCGGGAACGGATGGATCCGGTCGGGATCCGCTAGATCCGCCCCATCCCAGACTCCTCCGGCCATCCCTCGCCCACTGCCGGCTCTCATCGCCTTCCGCGCCGCCGGCCTCGTCTCTGTGCGTCGGGAGGACGACGCAGGCGCTGCCGGCCTCGTGGCCCGACCTCCCCACATGGGCCTCGGCCCCTCCCCTTCGCAGCCCAGCGCGCCAGCCTCTCCAGCCGCGCCAGATCCAGCCCAGCCGGCTCCAGCCTCCTGCTCCACCGCGCCCTCCAGACTGGGCCTGAGCCAAGGCCCAGCTCGCTCGCTCCGCGACCCGCGCCAGCCGCAGCGCCTCAAGGCCCAGCTCGCCCGGCCCAGTGGCCCTCTGGTGAGCGCCCCCGCGCTATTCTGCGCCCCCAGCGCACTTTTGTTTCCTGCGTCGGCCCGTGTGGTTTGGTTTCGGCCCATGATGTGTTTTTTTCAGCGCCTGGGATTTTTCCTATTATTCCTGAGACAGCAGTTTTGTAGTTTAGTCCCCCTAGTTCATGCATTTAATAACTCACAAACCGTGCATCGGATTAAAATGTTTTATATATGCAACTTGCTCAGAATTTTGTGTAGATTAACAATATCCAACTTTCATCTATATTTAAAATGTTAAAAATGTTGTTTGCATTAATTTGCTCCTATGCCATGCTAAAATGCTTTATTTCATAACTAAATAACCGTAGCTCCGAATTAAATAAACTTTATATGTAAATGGGGTAGAATTTTGCCTAGTTTAACATGGTGGCATCATCTTGCATGTTTAACAACTCTAAAATATTGTTTAGGGCAGAACAGTACCAAACCTAATTTATGCTCATGAGGAGTTTCCGGAATTGTTGTTCGTTGCTCCCGGCCTCATTTAAACTTGACTAGATAGGTAGTTTTACTTTGCTTCACCCTCTTGCCATGTTAACCAACATTTAATATTGTTGAGTACATAAACGAGATCAAACTAAATAACTTGTTGTGGTGTTTCGTCAATATGCAACTCGTTGCATATTGATCTCCACTTAATTTGTAGAACTGCTTGTGCACTTTGCCATGCCATGCTTCATTAAACCGGACATGCATCATACTCGTTTGTGCATCATGCCATGTTGATGTGTGGGTTGTTTACTATGTTGTGTGCTTCTTTTCCGGTGTTTGCTTCTTCGGGTTGGTTCCGATAACGTCGCGGTTGTGAGGATCCATTCGTCTACGTCCGTTTGTCTTCTTCATGGACTCTTTCTTATTCCTTGCGGGATTTCAGGCAAGATGATCATACCCTCGAAATCACTACTATCTTTGCTATGCTAGTTTGCTCGCTCTTTTGCTATGCCAATGCTACGATGCCTACCATTTGCTTGTCAGCCTCCCAAATTGCCATGTCAAACCTCTAACCCACCATGTCCTAGCAAACCGTTGATTGGCTATGTTACCGCTTTGCTCAGCCCCTCTTATAGCGTTGTTAGTTGCAGGTGAAGATTGAAGTTTGTTCCTTGTTGGAACACGGAGATGCCGTTCCTTGTTGGAACATTTATTTGCTTGTTGGGATATCACAATATATCTTATTTAATTAATGCATCTATATACTTGGTGAAGGGTGGAAGGCTCGGCCTTATGCCTGGTGTTTTGTTCCACTCTTGCCGCCCTAGTTTCCGTCATATCGGTGTTATGTTCCCGGATTTTGCGTCCCTTACGCGGTTGGGCTATAATGGGAACCCCTTGACAGTTCGCCTTAAGTAAAGCTCTTCCAGCAATGCCCAACATTGGTTTTACCATTCGCCACCTAGCCTCTTTTTCCCTTGGGTTTCGCGGACTCAAGGGTCATCATTATTTTACCCCCCCCCCGGGCCAGTGCTCCTCTGAGTGTTGGTCCAACCTGTCAGCTACCGGTGGCTACCAGGGGCAACTCTGGGTTGGCCTACCCGCACCTAAGACAATCTGAGTGTGCCCTGAGAAAGAGATATGTGCAGCTCCTATCGGGATTTGTCGGCACATTCGGGCGGTGTTGCTGGTTTAGTTTTACCCTGTCGAAATGTCTTGTTGTACCGGGATACCGAGTCTGATCGGAACGTCTCGGGTGGAGGTCTATTCCTTCGTTGACCGTGAGAGCTTGTGATGGGCTAAGTTGGGACACCCCTGCAGGGATTGAACTTTCGAAAGCCGTGCCCGCGGTTATGGGCAGATGGGAATTTGTTAACGTCCGGTTGTAGAAAACCCGAAGTCGACCTTAATTAAAATACATCAACCGTGTGTGTAACCGTGATGGTCTCTTTCCGGCGGAGTCCGGGAAGTGAACACGGTGTTGGAGTTATGCTTGACGTAGGTTGCTATAGGATCACTTCTTGATCATACTTTTATCGACCGTGCTTTGCCTTCTCTTCTCGCTCTCATTTGCGTATGTTAGCCACCATATATGCTAGTCGCTTGCTGCAGCTCCACCTCATTACTCCATCCTTCCTATAAGCTTAAATAGTCTTGATCTCGCGGGTGCGAGATTGCTGAGTCCCCGTGGCTCACAGATACTTCCAAAAACCAGCTTGCAGGTGCCGTTGAGTCCGTGCAAATGACGCAACCAAGCTCAAGGAGGAGCTCGATGAAGATCTTGTCCTTTGTGGTGTTTCGTTCTAGTTGATCAGTAGTGGAGCCCAGTTGGGGTCGATCGGGGACCGTTGTCGCATTTGGGGTTCTTCTTTTATTTAGGCTCCGTAGTCGGGCCCTGATTGTATTTGGTTGTTGTAATGCTTTATTCATGTATTTGTGTGAAGTGGCGATTGTAAGCCAACTATGTATCTCTTTCCCTTATGTTTTACATGGGTTGTGTGAAGATTACCTCACTTGCGACATTGCTTTCAATGCGGTTATGCCTCTAAGTCGTGCTTCGACACGTAGGAGATATAGCCGCATCGAGGGCGTTACATACCGAGAGGGATCAAGTCATCCCATGGTATGGTACGTGTCCATGGGCTTGCGTCAAGAGGAAGATATCACTCACCCCATGGAGAGGATGACATCAAGTGGTGATCGTCATCAAGATTGTCGTGTGCAAGTTCAAGTGGAGCATCACGAAGAGATCAAGTGCTTGAAGCTTGCCATCCATTCTGGTGTTAATGGACTTGTGAAGATGTGTCGAAGAGTGGCTCACCCATAGTGGAGTATGGGGGAGCAATCAACTAGTCTTCATCGAGCCAAAAGAATCAAGAAAGATGGTCCAACTTAAGGAAGTCAAGATCCTCATCATCTAGCTCAAGTGGACTATGTGAAAGGCAAAGGTTTTCCCTTGATGGGTTTTCTATTTTACCGGTCTCATGGTGGTAGTTGGGAGACCGGGTTGTAGGATCGATTATCCTACTATCAAGGGGGCTCTCTAGTGAGTAGCTTGATCGTATCGTTCATCGAGAGCTCAAACCATTGCATCCTTTCATCATCTTTCTTTGTTCTTGTTTGGTTCTTATCCTTGTGAGATTTGGAGCTTATGATCATCTTCATGACAAGTTTGAGTTCATCGAAGACCGATTTCATATGCATCTTCTTTTGTGTTTTCGGTGTTGAAGTTTTTACCGGTCTTATTTGAGAAAGGGTTTTCACCATTTTATTTTGGTTTTTTTCTCAATTGCTATTTCTTGACATTTCTATCAATTTTGAGTTTGCTCTTGTCTTTAGCTTTCCAACAAACTTGATTTCATCGAATTCGGAGCTCGTATGCGAAAGTTATGGTTGTTTTGATCTTACCTGTTTTACGTAGACCGGTTGTACCGCTTCTTACACCGGTTGTACTGGTTGACTGGTACTACCGGTGTTTGGGGCTGTTGTACCGCTCCAGAGTTGGTCCGATGGATGTACCGGCCATGTACCGCTCTACCCCCGGTCTGGCTTCTGTTGTGGAGCGGTTGTTGGGCGGTTGTGGGCCGGTTGTACCGGTTACTTCAGTTTAACTGGCACTAACGGTTCCCCGAGCTGTTGTACCGCTTAGGGATTTTTCCTACAGGTAGTTTTTTCCTCTGCTTTGACCGTTTGTACCGGTTCGTGCACCGGTTGTACCGATCCTATAGTTTTCTGCACATAACGGGCAGATTCGTGGGGACCTATAAAAGGGGATCTTCTTTCCCATTGGACTCTATCCCTTTAGCTCGTGTTCTTCCCCCATTGTTGACCTTCTTCGAGCTTGCTATCTCTCAATCCCTCCATGGATTCTTGCTAGTTTTTGAGGGAAAAGAGAGAGGAGATCTAGATCCACATTTCCACTATTCACTTTCTCCTCTATGTGAGGGGAACCCCTTGGATCCAGATCTTGGAGTTCTTGGTGTTCTCCTTCTTGTTCTTTCTCTCATTTTCATCCATAGCTTTCGTTGCTTTGGTGGTATTTTAGAGTGAGGGACTTGGGCACTCCGTGTGCCCTTGCCATTTGCATTTGGTGCATAGGTTTGAGTTCTCCACGGTGGTATGTGGAAGTTACAAGTTGAGAAGCTTATTACTCTTGGGTGCTTGGGGCCCTTGAGCTTGTTCCTCTTGGGTGCTTGGGCGCCCTAGACGGTTGGTGGTGTTCGGAGCTCAATCATTGTGGTGTAAAGCTCCGGGCAAGCGTCGGGGTCTCCAATTAGGTTGTGGAGATTTTGACGGGTACCGGTGACCGCCCCCAAGGGTTGCCAAAGTGTACGGGTTCGGTGACCGCCCCTAAGTGTTGCCATTTGTACGGGCTCGGTGACCGCCCTCAAGGGTCCCTTAGTGGAATCACGACATCTTGCATTGTGCGAGGGCGTGAGGAGATTACGGTGGCTCTAGTGGCTTCTTGGGGAGCATTGTGCCTCTACACTGCTCCAAAAGGAGATTAGCATCCGCAAGGGTGTGAACTTCGGGATACATCGTTGTCTCCGTGTGCCTCGGTTATCTCTTACCCGAGCCCTTTACTTATGCACTTTACTTTGTGATAGCCATATTGTTCTTTGTCATATATCTTGCTATCACATAGTTGCTTATCTTTCTTAGCATAAGTTGTTGGTGCATATAGGTGAGCCCAGTTGTTTTAGGTTTTGTGCTTGACAAATTAACCACTAGGTTTATTCCAATTTGTTCAAGCCTAAACCGTAATTATTTTAAAGCGCTTATTCACCTCCCCTCCAGGCGACATCCACGATCTTTCAATTGGTATCAGAGCCTCGTCTCTCTTTGTTAGGCTTTACCGCCTAGAGAGTAAAGATGTCGACTAGGGGATTAGGATTCTCTGACATTCTTAGTTTCGATGGCACAAATTTGAATGCTTGGGTAATTCACATGCTTAATCTCTTTAGGGTCATGGACCCAAATTTAGAGCGAATTATAGATATGAGTTTTTCTCCTCCAAAGGATCCCCAAAGATTATCTTTAGAGGATGAGAAAAACTCTTATTTCAA
The DNA here is from genome assembly GCF_002162155.2 of Triticum dicoccoides. Classification (NCBI taxonomy): domain Eukaryota; kingdom Viridiplantae; phylum Streptophyta; class Magnoliopsida; order Poales; family Poaceae; genus Triticum; species Triticum dicoccoides. The sequence continues at coordinate 358,575,087 of NC_041380.1, forward strand.
TGCTCAAACTTCTAATGTGCTTTTTGATGCTTTGAGCAATGTAGTTATATTTCAACTCATGCCGTTCCGGGATGCTCATGAGTTGTGGACAAAGCTTCAAGATAAATATGGTGTGTCCAAGATTTGTGGGGATGATTGTTCTCCCTCCACCTCTGGCCATGTTGCCTTCTCAACTTCTTCTACTTCACCTACATGTGGGTTGCCACAGGGTAATGTTATGGTAAGTAGTGATGGTCATTGCAATGATGATAGTGTGCTTATCGTTGATGACTCTTCATCACTATCTGTAGGATCGAAAGTATGTCTAGAGGGGGGGTGAATAGACTACTTGACCAAATAAAAATCTAGCCTTTTCCCAATTTTAAGTCTTGGCAGATTTTAACAACTTAGCACAAGTCAAGCAATCCACCTACACATGCAAGTCTAAGAGTATAGCAGTGGAATGTAAAACATTTACATATGAAGGTAAAGGGGGGAGTTTGGAGGGACCAAACGCAATGTAGACATAGAGATTTTTGGCGTGGTTCCAATAGGTGGTGCTATCGTACATCCATGTTGATGGAGACTTCAACCCACGAAGGGTAACGGTTGCGCGAGTCCACGGAGGGCTCCACCCACGAAGGGTCCACGAAGAAGCAACCTTGTCTATCCCACCATGGCCATCACCCACGAAGGACTTGCCTCACTAGGGTAGATATTCACGAAGTAGGTGATCTCCTTTCCCGTACAAACTCCTTGGTTCAACTCCACAATCTTGTCGGAGGATCCCAAGTGACACCTAACCAATCTAGGAGACACCACTCTTCAAAAAGTAATATATGGTGTGTTGTTGATGAACTCCTTGCTCTTGTGCTTCAAATGATAGTCTCCCCAAGACTCAACTCTCTCTCATAGATTTGGATTTGGTGGAAAGATGATTTTGAGTGGAAATCAACTTGGGGAAGGCTAGAGATCAAGATTCATATGGTTGGAATGGAATATATTGGTCTCAACACATGAGTAGGTGGTTATCTCTCAGAAAATGAATGCTGAAGTGTAGGCACGTTCTGATGGCTCTCCTTACTAATGAAGGAAGGGTGGAGCGGTATATATAGCCTCCACACAAAATCTAACCATTACACACAATTTACCAAACTCAGTGGGACCGAATCAGAAAACTCAGTCAGACCGATTCAGTTCAAAATGTGAACGTTAGGCTTTTCGTTGGGACCGACATGTCAACTCGGTGGGACCGATTCCATTAGGGTTAGGGCATAACATAATCTAGGTGAGACCGATTACACAAACTTGATGGGACCAATTTTGGTAATAAGCTAACCAGAGAGTTGGTCAGGCAAACTCGGTGGGACCGAATCGCTCATTTCGGTGAGACCAAAATGTTACGAAAGGGAAACAGAGAGTTTGCATTGCGAACTCGGTGGGACCGATCGCTCATCTCAGTTGGACCGAAACATTACGAAGGGAAACAGAGAGTTTGCAATCCCATCTCGGTGAGACTGAGATCCCTATCGGTGAGACCGAAATGACTAGAGTTTCTGGCAGTGGCTATGTCAAGTGAACTCGGTGGCACCGGATATAACTTTTCCGTGGGGCCGAGTTTGACTTTTGGTTTGGGACATATGTGGATATGAGAAAGTGGTTGAGGGTTTTTGGAGCATATCACTAAGCATTTTGAGCAAGTAAGTCATTAAGCAACACCTCATCCCCTTTTAATCGTATTGGCTTTTCCTATGGACTCAATGTGATCTTGGATCACTAAAATGAAAAAGTAGAGTCTTGAGTTTGAGCCAATGTGTGTCCTTAGCATTTTGAGGGCTCCACATTCCTAATCCATGCCATGCCAACCATTGAACTTTCTGAAATGATCATCTTGAAATAGTATTAGTTCAATGACCTATATGTTGTTGGTAATTACCAATACCACCCAGGGATAGTTGCACTTTCAATCTCCACCTTTTTGGTAATTGATGAAAACATATAGATCAAAGCTTCGACAAATGATAATGAGATTTATATACATCGTCGCTTTGAGAAGTATGTGATAAGCAAGAGCTCCCCTAAATTTGTGCATTATTTAAAATTTGCTTTTGAATGCAAATGCACAATCGATTAGGATCATGGGTCACTCTTCCATGTCACATACATCTTGATGGAGCGCTCAAAATGATAGGAATTAAAACATGCACTCATCACCAAGCAAAGTGAATGATCATATAGGGATATAAAACATAATGTCATCCAAGCAAGCATTAAAGTATAATATGATCAAACACATGATCATACAAGTATCTCACACAAACATAAAGTATCAAACGAGCACACACACACACACACACAAAAGTTCAACCAAATAGCAAGAGAGACAAAGCAGCAAAACACTCTCTCTCGAAGCCTATGATCTATACATTTCTCCCCCTTTGGCAACAAGTTACCAAAAAGTTTGAAAATGCATAGTGCTATGCGTCTCCCAGGCTTGGTCTTCGGGAGGTGGTGTAGAGAGAACTCTAAGGACAAAGGCATCAGTGGATAATGTTGGAGCTGGTGGAGTGGGTGCTGAAGGTGGAACAGAAGCTGTTGCTGGTGTAGATGAAGTAGCTCTTGTATCTAGCACTGGCACTGCAGCTGACCTCTGACTTCTTGGCACTCGCTGAAAAGCATTCGTAGTTGCCTTTCCTCTCTTCTCCTCTGCTTCCTCCTGGAGCTGCTCGACTGCAGTCTGTATCTCAGTCACTTTGAGATCAAGATCATAAAACTTTGTCTCAACGATCCTCTCCAAGCTCTCCTGATTCTGAGTCAGGGTGGCCAAGCCCTTCTCAATCCTCAACGTTGCCTGAATCAGATAACCTAGCTGATCTTGTTTGCTCACCTGAGATGCTTCCTCAGCACTTGGCATCTTTGTAGCCTTTCCTTTGCCTTAGCTCTCTTCTCTTTTGTGCTTGTGCTAATGAAGGATTATCCTCATTCATCACAACTACGTTATCCTCAAATTCTGGGTGCAATGGTAAATGCTCCTTGTCCAACAAGTAAGTGCATGTGCCCATCTTGTAATTGATGAGCACCTGAATGTGTGGAGCATACCCACAAGATCTTTTTTGATCTGCATCAGTCCTCTTGATTGTCTCAACAATCAGACTCATGACCTTGCATTTTTGAGGAACATCAAATATCCGCAGCAAGTTGATTGAATGTCCTCTTATCATCTTGTGATCTCCAGATTTGGGTAACAGAGTATGCCTTAAGATTGTGTTGATTGTAGGAAGACCAGACAACAGATAATGCACAGATCCAAGCTTGTGTGTCTCCAAAGCTTTGTCTGGGATCTCCTTGTACATGTTTGCCATTGATTTGTGGTCCTTATTCTTCTTGGCATACACATCCAAATCATCCTCATGCTCTTCTGGGGCATTGATCAACTTGGCCCACTCATCAACAGTTGATTGGTACCTTGTACCCTCAGACATCCATATAATTCTACCATCTGGATAGAAATGAGCTGTAGAATAGAACTGCATAATGAGCTCATCATTCCATTTGGTAAGCTTCTGTCCCACAAACTCATCAACTCCACAAGCTTTGAAGCTTTCATGCACTCCTAGGAAATAGTCTTCATTCTCATCAATGAATTCCCAATCAACCCACTTCATGTCACAAACTATAGGCTTCTTGTCCAGCAGAATGGTCTCATAGAAGTCTTGTTGTTCTTTGGTGTGGAACCTATAGTCCACTGTAGTCCTCCTCCTCACATAATAGGGATCAGATTAGTCCAAATTCTCAATCCTGCATCCTTCCTGATGTTCATGTCCTTAGCCACTGGATGAGTGTCATTGTGTTCTGGAATCTTGGGTTTCAGTTTTCTCGGCACTTGGGCTTTTGCATCTTCTTCAACTTCAGGCACTGGGGCCTTGTTCTTTTCTTCAGCTGGGATGCTCCTGATGCTTCTCTTGGGCTTAGAAGGTTTCTGAGCTTGAGCTGCAGCCTTGGGTGCAGTCTTGGGCTTTGAAGTGGCAGCCCCTAACTTAATGGCATCCCCCATAAGCTTTTGGGACTTGGGTGCTAGTGCAGCATCCTCTTCCTCTTCATCTTCTTCTGGATCTCTCATTATAGAGGATCTACCAATGACTCTGGCAGTTGTCTTCTTGACCCTCTCTTTCCTTTTCTTTCCCTCTCCAGCAGCCTCTTCAGTTGGCTTAGAGATTTCAGCAGTTGAGGCTCTGTCCTTTAGGGTTGGCACCCTCTTGGCAGGGGTCTTCTTGTGCAATCCATGCTTAGTTGTTGCAGCAATACCACACTCTTTCTTCAGCACTTTCTTTTTGGAGCTAACTTCCTCCTCAACAGCCACTTAGTCCTCATCTTCAGAATCTGAGGTTTTCTTCTTCCTTGTTCTGATGGCTGCCTTGGGCAAATTACTGGGAGTGCTCCTGCTGCCCTCATCATAGCTGCTTGAGGGACTAGTGCCCTCACTTAATTGCACTTGATCTTCTGACTTGTTCTGACTAACACTTTGGTCAGACATCCTGGCAATCAAACTGACAGCAAACCCTGTGAATGGATATAGATGAGGCAGAATAGATGAGCATCACAAAGTGCATAGTTTTTGCAAAAAAATGAGTCAAAAACTTAGTTTTAGTTCTCCACAGAAATCATTTCGGAGCTACCGATTTGTCAAACTCGGTGATACCGAAGCAACTGTTGGAGTCTAAACTAGTGAACTCGGTCAGACCGAGTCACAGTTCGGTGGCTCCGAGATTGCTAGGGTTTCACAGAGAATTGAATTCGGTCACACCACTTTGCAGTTTTCAGTCAGACCAAAAAGCACATTTGCAATGGCCTAAGCCAAATCAGTGGGACCGATTTCTATAACTCGGTCGGTCCGAGATGAGTTCGGCGGAGACCTAACCCTAAATTTTCGAAAAAACCTAACCTAAAGGGAGTTTTCTCTGGATAGATTGATTTCATACTTGGTACTGATCATGGCAAAGCATTTGTTAGAAATATGCCCTAGAGGCAATAATAAAATGGTTATTATTGTATTTCCTTGTTCATGATAATTGTCTATTGTTCATGCTATAATTGTATTAACCGGAAACCGTAATACATGTGTGAATACATAGACCACAACATGTCCCTAGTAAGCCTCTAGTTGACTAGCTCGTTGATCAATAGATGGTCATGGTTTCCTGACCATGGACATTGGATGTCATTGATAACGGGATCACATCATTAGGAGAATGATGTGATGGACAAGACCCAATCCTAAGCCTAGCACAAGATAGTGTAGTTCGTATGCTAAAGCTTTTCTAATGTCAAGTATCATTTTCTTAGACCATGAGATTGTGCAACTCCGGGATACCGTAGGAATGCTTTGGGTGTACCAAACGTCACAACGTAACTGGGTGGCTATAAAGGTGCACTGCGGGTATCTCCGAAAGTGTCTGTTGGGTTGGCACGAATCGAGACTGGGATTTGTCACTCCGTGTAAACGGAGAGGTATCTCTGGGCCCACTCGGTAGGACATCATTATAATGTGCACAATGTGACCCGGGAGTTGATCACGGGATTATGTGTTACGGGACGAGTAAAGAGACTTTCCGGTAACGAGATTGAACAAGGTATCGGGATACCGACGATCGAATCTCGGGCAAGTACTATACTGGTAGACAAAGGGAATTGTATACAGGATTGATTGAATCCTTGACATCGTGGTTCATCCGATGAGATCATCGTGGAACATGTGGGAGCCAACATGGGTATCCAGATCCCGCTGTTGGTTATTGGCCGGAGAGTTGTCTCGGTCATGTCTACATGGTTCCCGAACCCGTAGGGTCTACACACTTAAGGTTCGATGACGCTAGGGTTATAGGGAAAGTATGTACGTGGTTACCGAATGTTGTTCGGAGTCCCGGATGAGATCCCGGACGTCACCAGGAGTTCCGTAATGGTCCGGAGGTAAAGATTTATATATGGGAAGTCCTGTTTTGGTCACCGGAAAAGTTTCAGGTGTTATCGGTAACGTACCGGGACCACCGGGAGGGTCCCGGGGGTCCACCAGGTGGGGCCACCAGCCCCAGAAGGCTGCGTGGGCCAAGTGTGGGAGGGGACCAGCCCCAGGTAGGCTGGTGCGTCCCCCACCAAGGCCCAAGGCGCAGGGAGAGTGGGAGGGGGCAAACCCTGGGTCCAGATGGGCCTTAAGGCCCACCCTAGGGCGCCCCCTCTCTCCCTCTCCCCTCTGGCCGCCACCCTAGATGGGATGTAGGGCTGCCGCCGCCCTCCCCCCTTGGGGAGGGAACCCTAGAGTGGGCGCAGCCCCTCCCCTCCCCCTATATATACTTGAGGTATGGGGCTGCCCAACACATGATTTGATCTCTCTCTTGGCATAGCCCTACCCCTCTCCCTCCTCGTCTCTCGTAGTGCTTGGCGAAGCCCTGCTAGAGTGCCACGCTCCTCCACCACCACCATGCCGTCGTGCTGCTGCTGGATGGAGTCTTCCCCAACCTCTCCTTCTCCCCTTGCTGGATCAAGGCGTGGGAGACGTCACCGGGCTGTACGTGTGTTGAACGTGGAGGCGCCGTTGTTCGACGCTTAGATCGAAATCGACCGCGATCTGAATCGCTGCGTGTACGACTCCACCAACCGCGTTCTTGTAACGCTTCCGCATTGCGATCTTCAAGGGTATGAAGATGCACTCCTCTCTCTCATTGCTAGTCTCTCCATAGATTGATCTTGGTGACACGTAGGAAATTTTTTGAATTTCTGCTACGATCCCCAACAGTGGCATCATGAGCTAGGTCTATGCGTAGATTCTATGCACGAGTAGAACACAAAGTAGTCGTGGGCAATGATTTGTTCAATTTGCTTGCCGTTACTAGTCTTATCTTGATTCGGCGGCATTGTGGGATGAAGCGGTGCGGACCGACCTTACACATACGCTTACGTGAGACTGGTTCCACCGACTGACATGCACTAGTTGCATAAGGTGGCTAGCGGGTGTCTGTCTCTCCCACTTTAGTCGGATCGGATTCGATGAAGAGGGTCCTTATGAAGGGTAAATAGAAATTGGCATATCACGTTGTGGTTTTGGCGTAGGTAAGAAACGTTCTTGCTAGAAACCTATAGCAGGCACATAAAAACTTGCAACAACAATTAGAGAACGTCTAACTTGTTTTTGCAGCATTTGCTATGTGATGTGATATGGCCAAAAGGATGTGATGAATGATATATGTGATGTATGAGATTGATCATGTTCTTGTAATAGGAATCACGACTTGCATGTCGATGAGTATGACAACCGGCAGGAGCCATAGGAGTTGTCTTAATTTATTTGTGACCCGCGTGTCAATGAAAACGCCATGTAATTACTTTACTTTATTTCTAACCGTTAGCCATAGTAGTAGAAGTGGTAGTTGGCGAGGCAACTTCATGAAGACACGATGATGGAGATCATGATGATGGAGATCATGGTGTCATGCCGGTGACGATGGTGTTCATGCCGCGCCTCGAAGATGGAGATCAAAGGCGCAAGATGATATTGGCCATATCATGTCACTTTATGATTTGCATGTGATGTTTGTCATGTTTACATCTTATTTGCTTAGAACGACGGTAGCATAAATAAGATGATACCTCACTAAAATTTCAAGAAAGTGTTCCCCCTAACTGTGCATCGTTGCTAAGGTCTGTTGTTCCGAAGCACCACGTGATGATCGGGTGTGATAGGTTCTAACGTTCGCATACAACGGGTGTAAGCCAGATTTACACACGCAATACACTTAGGTTAACTTGACGAGCCTAGCATGTACAAACATGGCCTCGGAACACGAAAGACCGAAAGGTCGAACATGAGTCATATAGTGGATACGATCAACATGAAGATGTTCACCGATGATGACTAGTCCGTCTCACGTGATGATCAGACACGGCCTAGTTGACTCGGATCATGTATCACTTAGATGACTAGAGGGATGTCTATCTAAGTGTGAGTTCATTGAATAATTTGATTAGATGAACTTAATTATCATGAACATAGTCAAAAGGTCTTTGCAAATTATGTCATAGCTCACGCTTTGGTTCTACTGTTTTAGATATGTTCCTAGAGAAAATTTAGTTGAGAGTTGACAGTAGCAACTATGCGGACTGGGTCCATAAACTGAGCATTGTCCTCATTGCTGCATAGAAGGATTATGTCCTTAATGCACCGCTCAGTGTGCTGATCCTCGAGCGTCGTCTGTAGATGTTGGGAAACATCTGACATACATGTTTTGATGACTACGTGATAGTTCAGTGCATAATGCTAACGGTTTAGAATTGTGGCACCAAAGACGGTTTTTGAAACGTCGCAGAACATATGAGATGTTCCAAAGACTGAAATTGGGATTTCAGACTAGTGCCCACGTCAAGAGGTATGAGACCTCTGACAAGTTTCTTAAGCCTGCAAACTAAGGGAGAAAAGCTCAATCGTTGAGCATGTCCTCAGATTGTCTGAGTACTACAATCGCTTGAGTCAAGTGGGAGTTAATCTTCCAGATGAGATAGTGATGATTCTCCATAGTCACTGCCACCAAGCTATTGGAGCTTCATGATGAACTATAACATACCAGGGATAGACATGATGATCCTTGAGCAACTCACGATGTTTGACACCGTGAAAGTAGAAATCAAGTAGGAGCATCAATTGTTGATGGTTAAACCACTAGTTTCAAGAAGGGCAAGGGAAAGAAGGGATACTTCATGAGACGGCAAATCAGTTGCTGCTCTAGTGAAGAAACCCAAGGTTGAACCAAACCCGAGACTAAGTGCTTCTGTAATGAGGGAACGATCACTGAAGTAGAACTACCCTAGATACTTGGTAGATGAGAAGGCTGGCAAGGTCGACAGAAGTATTTTGGAAATACGTTATATTAATGTGTACTTTACTAGTACTCCTAGTAGCACCAGGGTATTAAAATACCGGTTCAGTTGCTAAGTGTTAGTAACTCGAAATAAAAAGCTACGGAATAAACGGAGACTAGCTGAAGGTGAGATGACGATAAGTGTTGGAAGTGTTTAGAAGGTTGATATGATCAAGCATCGCATGCTCCCTTTACCATCGAGATTGGTGTTAAACCTAAATAATTGTTGTTTGGTGTTTGCGTTGAGCATAGACATGATTGGATTATGTTTATCGCAATACGGTTATTCATTTAAGGAGAATAATAGTTACTCTGTTTACTTGAATAATACCTTCAATGGTCTTGCACCTAAAATGAATGGTTCATTGAATCTCGATCATAGTGATACACATGTTCATGCCAAAAGATATAAGATAGTAATGATAGTACCACATACTTGTGGCACTGCCATTTGAGTCATATTGGTATAAAAACGCATGAAGAAGCTCCATGTTGATGGATCTTTGGACTCACTCGTTGAGGGAGTCCTGGATTAGGGGGTGTCCGAATAGCCGGACTATACCTTCGGCCGGACTCCTGGACTATGAAGATACAAGATTGAAGACTTCGTCCCGTGTCCGGAAGGGACTTTCCTTGGCGTGGAAGGCAAGCTTGGCGATACGGATATGTAGATCTCCTACCATTGTAACCGACTCTGTGTAACCCTAGCCCTCTCCGGTGTCTATATAAACCGGAGGGTTTTAGTCCATAGGACGAACAACAATCATACCATAGGCTAGCTTCTAGGGTTTAGCCTCTCTGATCTCGTGGTAGATCTACTCTTGTACTACCCATATCATCAATATTAATCAAGCAGGACGTAGGGTTTTACCTCCATCAAGAGGGCCCGAACCTGGGTAAAACATCGTGTCCCCTGCCTCCTGTTACCATCCGGCCTAGATGCACAGTTCGGGACCCCCTACCCGAGATCCGCCGGTTTTGACACCGACATTGGTGCTTTCATTGAGAGTTCCTCTGTGTCGTCACTTTTAGGCCCGATGGCTTCTCCGATCATCAATAGCGATGCGATCCAGGGTGAGACTTTTCTCCCCGGACAGATCTTCATATTCGGCGGCTTTGCACTGCGGGCCAATTCGCTTGGTCATCTGGAGCAGATCGAAAGTTACGCCCCTGGCCATCAGGTCAGATTTGGAAGTTTCAACTACACGGCCGACATCCGCGGAGACTTGATCTTCGACGGATTCGAGCCACAGCCGAGGGTGCCGCACTGTCACGATGGGCATGATTTAGCTCTGCCGCCAAACAGTGCCCTGGAGGCCGCACCTGTGTCCGCTCCGACCCCTAGCTCGGAGCCGATCACACCAACCGAGGATGGGTGGTTAGACACCGCCTCGGGGGCTGCAATCTCCACGGCAATCGAGCCGAACACCAGCCCTATTCTCTGTGAAGCCCATGACTCCAAGGAGCCGGACTCCTCTCCAGACTCCGAGCCCTCCGCACCCCGACCGATCGAACCCGATTGGGCACCGATCATGGAGTTCACCGCCGTGGACATCTTTCAGCACTCGCCCTTCGGCGATATTCTGAATTCACTAAAGTCTCTGTCTTTGTCAGGAGAGCCCTGGCCGGACTATGGTCAGCAAGGTTGGGATGTGGATGATGAAGAAATTCAAAGCCCACCCACCACCCACTTCGTAGCCACTGTTGATGATTTAACCGACATGCTCGACTTCGACTCTGAAGACATCGACGGTATGGACGCCGATGCAGGAGACGATCAAGAACCAGCGCCTATAGGGCACTGGAAAGCCACCTCGTCGTATGATATATACATGGTGGACACCCCAAAAGAAGGCAATGTCGATGGAACAACGGAGGAGGACCCCTCCAAGAAGCAGCCTAAGCGTCGGCGTCAGCGGCGCCGCTCTAAATCCCGCCAAAAAACGGTGATTCCGGCACGGGAGATAATAACACCCCGGACAGTGCCGAAGACAACCATCTCCAGCAAGATTCAGCACAGGAGGATAGAGAAGCCAGCCCTCATGAGAGAGCGGCAGACAGAGAGGTCGAGGACGATAATTATATGCCTCCCTCCGAAGACGAGGCAAGCCTCGACGACGACGAATTTGTCGTGCCGGAGGATCCCGTCGAGCAAGAGCATTTCAAATGCAGGCTTATGGCCATGACGAGCAGCCTCAAGAAAAAATAGCAACAACTTAGAGCTGATCAAGATTTGCTAGCCGACAGATGGACTGAAGTCCTTGCGGCCGAAGAGTAAGAACTCGAACACCCCTCCAAGAGCTACCCAAAGCGCAGGTTGCTACCCCAATTAGAGGAGGAAGCACCTAAACCTACATCACCAGCGCATGATGCGGCCGACCGGCCACCCCGTGGCCGCGACAGAGAGGCCTCTCGGCCCTCCACTCAAGCCGCACTCCGGTGCCGCTCAAAAAATACCAAGGCATGGGAAAATGCGCCAGACCTGCGGGACATATTGGAGGACAAGGCAAGGAAAACAAGATCGATCTACGGATCACGTGGGCGCCCCACGACATGAGATGGTACTCGTCACGCCGGATACAGTAAATCCGGCCGGGCCGAACACAGTAGACAAAGCTCGTTTGAGCTGTGTCGTGATATAGCCCAATATAGAGGCGCCTCACACCCACTATGCTTCACAGATAAAGTAATGGATCATCAAATCCCTGAGGGTTTCAAACCCGTGAACATCGAATCATACGATGGCACAACAGATCCTGCGGTATGGATCGAGGACTACCTCCTTCATATCCACATGGCCCACGGTGATGACCTACACGCCATCAAATACCTCCCACTCAAGCTTAAAGGACCGGCTTGGCATTGGCTTAACAGCTTGCTAGCAGAATCAATTGGTTGTTGGGAGGACCTGGAAGCCGCATTCCTCGACAATTTCCAGGGAACTTATGTGCGACCACCAGACGCCGATAACCTAAGCCACATAATTCAACAGCCAGAGGAATCGGCCAGACAATTCTGGACACGGTTCCTAACCAAGAAAAATCAAATCGTCGACTGTCCGGACGCAGAGGCCCTAGCAGCCTTCAAGCATAACATCCGCGACGAGTGGCTTGCACGGCACCTAAGACAGGAAAAGCCGAAATCTATGGCAGCCCTCACGACAATTATGACCCGCTTTTGCGCGGGAGAAGACAGCTGGCTAGCTCGCAGCAATAACATGACCAAGAGCCCTGGTAATTCGGATACCAAGGACAACAGTGGCAGGTCGCGTCGCAACAAGAAAAAGCGCCGCATTAACAGCGATAATGCCGAGGATACGATAGTTAATGCCGGATTCAAAGGCTCTAAACCCGGTCAGCGGAAAAAGCCATTCAAAAGAAATACTCCGGGCCCGTCCAGTTTAGACCGAATACTCGACCGCTCATGCCAGATATATGGCACCCCCGAAAAACCAGCCAATCACACCAATAGGGATTGTTGGGTGTTCAAGCAGGTAGGCAAGTTAAATGCCGAAAGCAGAGACAAGGGGCTGCATAGCGATGACGAGGTGGAGCCCCGGCCGCCGAACAACAGTGGACAGAAAGGTTTTCCCCCACAAGTGCGGACAGTGAACATGATATACGCAACCCACGTCCCCAAGAGGGAGCGGAAGCGTGCGCTAAGGGACGTATACACGATGGAGCCAGTCGCCCCAAAGTTCAACCCATGGTCTTCCTGCCCGATCACTTTTGATCGAAGGGACCACCCCACTAGCATCCGTCATGGCGGATTCGCCGCATTGGTTTTAGACCCAATTATTGACGGATTTCACCTCACTAGAGTCCTTATGGACGACGACAGCAGCCTGAACCTGCTTTATCAGGATACAGTGCGGAAAATGGGCATTGATCCCTCGAGGATTAAACCCACCAAAACGGCCTTTAAAGGCGTCATACCAGGTGTAGAAGCCAACTGTACAGGCTCAGTTACACTTGAAGTGGTCTTCGGATCTCCAGATAATTTCCGAAGCGAGGAGTTAATCTTCGACATAGTCCTGTTCCGCAGTGGCTATCACGCACTGCTCGGGCGAACCGCATTTGCCAAGTCCAATGCGGTGCCGCACTACGCATACCTCAAGCTCAAGATGCCAGGCCCTCGAGGCGTCATCACGGTCAATGGAAACACCGAACACTCTCTCCGAACGGAGGAGCATACGGCGGCTATCGCAGCGGAAGTACAAAGCAGCCTCTCAAGGAAATTCTCTAGTCCGGCCATTAAACGTCTGGACACCGTCAAGTGCGCCCGGAGTAACCTACACCAAGACCGCCCGACACGTTCAAAGCAAGCGTAACAATGCGGCCCCAACCCTAGCCCTCGCAAACTTGCGAAACCAGTGCTGCGCGTACATAACTATGCTCTGGAAATACTATGGGCACAGGGGGAGGGGCACCATCACGGCACACCCGAAACGCGGCTTAAACCGCACTAGGGGCTGCCGATTTCTTAATTTTCTCTTATTTTCAGGACTCCATTCTTCGGAAGGCCTGTCCGGTAGTACAATTGCCGCACAAAAGATACAACCAGGGAAGCAGAAAGCTACGCCGCACTACGGAACTCTAAGGTGGTCTCTATAACGAGCAGTATACCCATTTCGCATAACATTCTGCAGCTCGCCCCTGGAAAGGACATATTTGATAGTCCTTTTGCTTATCGCACTATTTGTATCGTTCTGCTTTGATCGCAGCTTTTTAAAATAAACAATGCATAGCTTCCGTCTATTATTGCATTACCTCTTTTTTATGAATATATGTTCATTAATGACATGTTGCACCCATACACTTTGGTACGGCCAATATGCCAGGGGCTTAAATACCCCACAACATGGTGTGAGAAGTCCGAACACTTTCACAAGTGCGGCACCCCGAACTTATAGCATTATATGCATCGGCTCTGAATCATGTCTTGGGTCAATAGTTGGGTTTGCCCGGCTCCTATGTTTTGGTACCTTACGTTCCGTTATATCGGCTAAGGTAGCACTAGGAGAACTACTGCGATTGTGCCCCAGTTGAGCTGGGCTAAGCACCTCAGTTGAGAAAGCTAAAATTGATCATCATGATGAGGCGAGAGCTGGTCGCTGCTCGAGAGGTTTTCGAGTCCCTAAAGACTTATGCCGCTTAGAGCGAGGAGTTAGATTTGTCCGGCCTAGGCATGGATAGCGCCCCGAACTCGGTCATCCGAACACTAGGGGCTTCACCGAAATTTAAAATTATAGAATTCTATGGCTAAGTGAAAGTGTTCAAGCATTATAGTCCGATTGCCTTGTTCATTGTGTTGAGCCTCTCCCTCGAAGGACCCACGAATGGGAAAAAGAGCGCTCATGTTTATCCCGAACACCCCAGCACTCGTGCCATGGGGGCAGAAGCCGATGACTCGCCATCTCTCAAATTTGATAAACGGCCACACAGAAGGTAATATTTTAAATTCAAAACGCATTGCTTAGCGCACATGAACAAGTTTTCAGCGCACAGGACAAAACGAGCGAGTTCACTGAAAAATTACATTCATGGAACATTCATCCGCCACAAGGCGGGCACCCTTCAGAACGCCCTCATAATACATCTCGGGCTTGCGATGCTCCTTGCCCGGCGGTGGCCCGTCCTTCACAAGCTTCTCAGCATCCAGCTTGCCCCAGTGCACCTTCACACGGGCAAGTGCCCTACGGGCACCCTCGATGCATACGGAGCGCTTGATGACTTCAAGCCTTGGACAGGCCTCCACCAGCGGCCTCACCAGCCCGAAGTAGCTCCTAGGCATGGCCTCTCCAGGCCACAGCCGGACTATGAGGCCCTTCATGGCATGTTCGGCCACCTTATGGAGCTCGACCAGCTATTTCAGCTGGTCGCTTAAGGGCACCGGGTGTTCGGCCTCAGCATACTGAGACCAGAACACCTTCTCCATCGAGCTTCCCTCCTTGGCTCGGTAGGAGGTGGCGGCATCTGACACGCTACGGGGCAAGTCTGCGAATGCTCCTGGAGAGCTCCGGATTCGGGTAAGTGACAAGTAATTCACTTTTACGTGCTCGCTTTGCATAAAGAACACCTTACCCGCCGCTATCTTTTTTATTGCCTCAACCTCCTGGAGGGCCTTCGGCCTTGGCAGACTTGGCATCTTCAATGGCCGCCGCGAGCTCAGACTCTCGCGTCTTCGAGTCAAGCTCCAAACTCTCATGTTTTTTATGAGAGCCTGGAGCTCTTGCCGCACCTCGCCAACCTGTGTCTCATGCTTCTCCCGCTCAGTGCGCTCCGTGGCCGCCCTCTTTTTGGCCTCGGACAACACTTGCTTAAGGGCCGCCACCTCAGTTGTGGCCCCTACAATAGCCGTGTTAATCCTGTCACTTTTTGCAATTGCACCTTTCACATATTTCAATAAGGTATTTCTTACCTTCCTTCTCCTCGAGCTGCTGCTTGGCTAGGCCGAGCTCTTGCTCGGACCGCTCGAGGTTCTGCTTCAGCGTATCCACCTCCGCAGTCAGTGCGGCGGAGGCCAGCAGCGAAGCCTGCATACACATATTGACTTGATTATGTTAGACTCCTGCGAATGTTATTAGATCCTCTATTCGGCTTTTCTTCCCGAACGCCGACCAGAGCATCAGGGGCTACTGTCTATGCGGTAATATTTTTACATATTCTTTACTTACCTCAAAGCCTGTTAGAAGGCTGGCACAGGCTTCAGTCAGTCCGCTCTTGGCGGACTGAACCTTCTGGATCACCGCACTCATAATAGTGCGGTGCTCCTCGTCGATGGAGGCGCCGTTAAGCGTCTCCAGCAAATTGTCCGGTGCCTTCGGTTGGACGAAGGTCACCGGCTCGGTAGGCTTGCTCCTCTTGGAAGGAGGCTGCCTACCGGAGTCCGGAACCGTTGAAGGTTCCGGCGCGGTGTCTGGCTCAAAGCCAGACTTAGAGCCCTTGGGGGTTCTATCCCCTTCATGCCTGGAGTCCGGGAGGTCGCCTTGCAGCACCTCCAGGGCCACCTCCTCCTGGCTTGGAACCTGTTGGGACAGCACCTCGGCATCGTACGTAGGGTGGGGGGAGGTAGCCGTCGGAAGCGAATTCACATCCGACGAATCCAGGGAACTGCTCGATGACACGTCGAGCCGGTCTTTGGGTGGACTGCATAAACATGTTCGACATAAGGAAAAGCTGTGCAATGGAGGAATACTATGAATCACTCTGGTATCCGAACACTTACGATCTCGCCAGGGGCTTGGCCCTGTGTGGCCACTCCTCTTCACCGCCGTCGGCATTGGTGGAGCCGTCCGGAGGAAGGGTTTTCCCCTTCTTGGACCCTTCGGCCTCCCTAGTTGGGGCGGCCTTCCTTTTCTTCTCTCCCCCCGCTGGAGGGGGAGAGGTATCTTCTTCCTCCTCGTCTTCACGGGAGGAGTGCGTCTTGGAGTCGTCGGATGATGAATCCGACACCCCCATACGCCGGGCACTCTTTCGAGTCCCCGTGGCCTTCTTCTCCGGCACCACATAGGGTGCCGGAACCAGCAGCTTCGCCAAGTGAGCGTCCGCTGGGCCTTCGGGCAAAGGAGCCGGGTAGTTGATCTGTCCGGACGTCTCCTGCCAATCCTGTCAAAGGTAAGGGAGCTTAGATCCCGCATGGAGTCAAAACTATGAAAAACTAATACCCTGTAAAAGGTAAAATCAGCTTACCGCACGAGTGCGACGCTGCGTGCTGAATCCGCGATCCTCGGTAGCGGATGCGGGGGCCTCGGCGCCCTTGAAAAGCACCTTCCAGGCATCTTCGTACGTTGTGTCGAAGAGCCTGCTCAGAGTTCGGTGTTGCACCGGGTCGTACTCCCACAAGTTGAAAGCCCGTTGTTGACACGGGAGGATCCGGCGGATGAGCATAACCTGGACTACGTTTACAAGTTTGAGCTTCTTGTCCACCAGGGTTTGGACGCATGTCTGGAGTCCGGTCAGCTCTCCTTCTTTACCCCACGACGGGCCCATCTCTTTCCAGGAGGTGAGCCGCGTAGGGGGTCCGGATCGGAACTCGGGGGCTGCGACCCATTCAGGGTCGCGCGGCTCGGTGATGTAAAACCACCCCGATTGCCACCCCTTTAGGGACTCCACGAAGGAGCCCTCAGGCCATAGGATGTTGGGCATCTTGCCCACCATGGCGCCTCCGCACTCCGCCTGGGTGCCGCGCACCACCTTCGGCTTGACATTGAAAGTCTTGAGCCATAGGCCGAAATGGGGGCGGGTGCAGAAGAAAGCCTCGCACACGACGATAAACGCCGAGATGTTGAGGACAAAGTTCGAGGCCAGATCGTGGAAATCCAGGCCATAGTAGAACATGAGCCCCCGGATAAATGGGTGGAGAGGGAAGCCCAGTCCGCGGAGGAAATGGGGGAGGAACACCACCCTCTCATGGGGCCTAGGGGTGGGGATGAGCTGCCCCTCTTCAGGAAGCCGGCGCGCAATGTCGTTAGACAAGTATCCGGCCTTCCTCAGTTTTTTGATGTGTCCCTCCGTGACGGAGGAGACCATCCACTTGCCTCCCGCTCCGGACATGGCTGGAGAAGGTTGAGGTGGGGTGTGCGGACTTGGGCGCTGGAGCTCGAGTGCGCGGAAATGGATAGGCAAAGGAGGAAGAAGGCATGGATGAAAAGGTGGATCCTTATCCCCTTATATGGGCGGACGCGACTATGCGCCCCCACCAGCCTGGTAAAACTCGCTTATCTCCCAAGCGCAGTTGGATTACCCACACCCGTATTGATGAGAATCCCGGAATAAGGGGACACGATCTCTGCTTTAACAAGACGTGCCAAGGAAACCGCCTCGCTAAACGCGCTAAGGTGGGACAGTAAAATGATTCGAATAAAGACTTGGCCGTGATGTGATGTCACGCTACGGAATACGCCAGCAGATTAGATTTTTGTAAATATTATTCTCTCTATGGCAATATGTGGAAACTTATTTTGCAGAGCCGGACACTACCTTTGTGTTCAAAATCTTCTATGAAGTATTTGGAGGAGGAACCCGCCTTGCAATGCCGAAGACAATCTGCCCGCTGGACTCGTCGTCATTGAAGCCTGGTTCAGGGGCTACCAAGGGAGTCCTGGATTAGGGGGTGTCCGGATAGCCGGACTATACCTTCTGCCGGACTCCTGGACTATGAAGATACAAGATTGAAGACTTTGTCCCGTGTCCGGAAGGGACTTTCCTTGGCGTGGAAGGCAAGCTTGGCGATACAGATATGTAGATCTCCTACCATTGTAACCGACTCTGTGTAACCCTAGCCCTCTCCGGTGTCTATATAAACCGGAGGGTTTTAGTCCATAGGACGAACAACAATCATACCATAGGCTAGCTTCTAGGGTTTAGCCTCTCTGATCTCGTGGTAGATCTACTCTTGTACTACCCATATCATCAATATTAATCAAGCAGGACGTAGGGTTTTACCTCCATCAAGAGGGCCTGGGTAAAACATCGTGTCCCCTGCCTCCTGTTACCATCTGGCCTAGACGCACGATTCGGGACCCCCTACCCGAGATCCGCCGGTTTTGACACCGACACTCGTTTTGAAAAGATTGAGACATGCGAACCATGTCTATTGGTAGATATGCATGAAGAAACTCCATGCAGATGGATCGTTCGGACTCACTTGATTTTGAATCACTTGAGACATGCAAATCATACCACATGGGCAAGCTGACTGAAAGGCCTCATTTTCAGTAAGATGGAACAAGAAAGCAACTTGTTGGAAATAAACATTTTGATGTGTGCAGTCCAATGAGTGTTGAGGCACGCAGTGGATATCATTATGTTCTTACTTCACAGATGATTTGAGTAGATGCTGAGTATATTTACTTGATGAAACACAAGTCTGAATTATTGAAAGGTTTAAGTAATTTCAGAGTGAAGTTGAAGATTATCGTGACAAGATGATAAAATGTCTTTGATATGATCATAGAGATGAATATCTGAGTTACGAGTTTGGCACACAATTAAGACATTGTGGAAATTGTTTCACAACTAATACCGCCTGGACCACCATAGTGTGATGGTGTGTCCGGACATCATAACTGCACCCTATTGGATATGGTGCATACCATGATGTCTGTAATCGAATTACCACTATCATTTATGGGTTAGGCATTAGAGACAACCACATTCACTTTAAATAGGGCACCACACAATTCCGTTGAGACGACACCGTATGAACTATGGTTTAGAGAAACCTAAGCTGTCGTTTCTTAAAAGTTTGGGGTTGCAATGCTTATGTGAAAAAGTTTCAGGCTGATAAGCTCGAACCCAAAGCGGATAAATGCATCTTCATAGAATACCCAAAAATAGTTGGGTATACCTCCTATTTCAGATCTGGAAGCAAAAGTGATTGTTTCTAGAAACGGGTCCTTTCTCGAGGAAAAGTTTCTCTCGAAAGAATTGAGTGGGAGGATGGTGGAGACTTGATGAGGTTATTGAACCGTCACTTCAACTAGTGTGTAGCAGGGCACAGGAAGTTGTTCCTGTGGCACCTACACCAATTGAAGTGGAAGCTTATGATAGTGATCATGAAACTTCGGATCAAGTCACTACCAAATCTCATAGGTCGACAAGGATGTGTACTACTTCAGAGTGGTACGTAATCCTGTCTTGGAAGTCATGTTGCTAGACATCAATGAACCTACGAGCTATGGAGAAGCGATGGTGGTCCCGGATTCCGACGAATGGCTCGAGGCCATAAAATCCGAGAGAGGATCCATGTATAAAACAAAGTATAGACTTTGAAAGAACTACTTGATGGTCGTAAGCCTGTTGGGTGCAGATGGATTTTAAAAGGAATACATACAATGATGGTAAGTTTCACCATTAAGAAAGCTCGACTTGTCGTTAAGATGTTTCCCGACAAGTTCAAGGAGTTGACTACGATGAGACTTTCTCACTCGTAGTGATGCTAAGAGTCTGTTGGAATTATGTTAGCAGTTACTGCATTATTTATGAAATCTTGCAGATAGGATGTCAAAACATTGTTTCCTCGACATTTTTCTTGAGGAAATGTTGTATGTGATACAACCAGAAGGTTTTGTCAATCCTGAAAGATGCTGACAAGTATGCAAAGCTCCAGCAATCCTTCTAAGGACTGGAGTAAGCATATCGGAGTTGGAATGTATGCTTTGATGAGATGATCAAAGATTTTGGGTTTATACAAAGTTTATGAGAAACTTGTATTTCCAAAGAAATGAGTGGGAGCACTATAGAATTTTTGATGAGTATATGTTGTTGACATATTGTTGATCAAAAATGATGTAGAATTTCTGGAAAGCATGCAGGGTTATTTGAAAAGTGTTTTTCGATGGAAAACCTGGATTAAGCTACATGAACATTGAGCATCAAGATCTATAAGGATAGATCAAAAACACTTAATAGTACTTTCAAATGAATACATACCGTGACAAGATTTTGAAGGAGTTCAAAATAGATCAGCAAAGAAGGAGTTCTTGGCTGTGTTACAAGGTGTGAGTATTGAGTAAGACTCAAGACCTGACCACGGCAGAAGAGAGAGAAAGGACGAAGGTCGTCCCCTATGCTTTAGACATAGGCTCTGTAGTATGCTATGCTGTGTACCGCACCTGAAGTGTGCCTTGCCATGAGTCAGTCAAGGGGTACAAGAGTGATCCAGGAATGGATCACATGACAGCGGTCGAACTTATCCTTAGTAACTAGTGGACTAAGGAATTTTCTCGATTATGGAGGTGGTAAAAGAGTTCGTCGTAAAGGTTTACGTCGATGCAAACTTTGACACTAATCCGGATGACTCTGAGGAGTAAACCGGATTCGTATAGTAGAGCAGTTATTTGGAATAGCTCCAAGTAGCGCGTGGTAGCTGCATCTATAAGATGATATAGAGATTTGTAAAGCACACATGGATCTGAAAGGTTCAGACCCATTGACTGATAAACCTCTCTCACAAGCAAGATATGAACACACCCCATGGGTGTTGGATTCACTACAATCACATAGTGATGTGAACTAGATTATTGACTCTAGTGCAAGTGGGAGACTGTTGGAAATATGCCCTAGAGGCAATAATAAAATGGTTATTATTGTATTTCCTTGTTCATGATAATTGTCTATTGTTCATGCTATAATTGTATTAACCGGAAACCGTAATACATGTGTGAATACATAGACCACAACATGTCCCTAGTAAGCCTCTAGGTTACTAGCTCGTTGATCAATAGATGGTCATGGTTTCCTAACCATGGACATTGGATGTCATTGATAACGGGATCACATCATTAGGAGAATGATGTGATGGACAAGACCCAATCCTAAGCCTAGCACAAGATCGTGTAGTTCGTATGCTAAAGCTTTTCTAATGTCAAGTGTCATTTCCTTGGACCATGAGATCGTGCAACTCCCAGATACTGTAGGAATGCTTTGGGTGTACCAAACGTCACAACGTAACTGGGTGGCTATAAAGGTGCACTGCGGGTATCTCCGAAAGTGTCTGTTGGGTTGGCACGAATCGAGACTGGGATTTGTCACTCCGTGTAAACGGAGAGGTATCTCTGGGCCCACTCGGTAGGGCATCATTATAATGTGCACAATGTGACCAAGGAGTTGATCACGGGATGATGTGTTACGGAACGAGTAAAGAGACTTGCCGGTAACGAGATTGAACAAGGTATCGGGATACCGACGATCGAATCTCGGGCAAGTACTATACCGGTAGACAAAGGGAATTGTATACGGGGTTGATTGAATCCTTGACATCGTGGTTCATCCGATGTGATCATCGTGGAACATGTGGGATCCAACATGGGTATCCAGATCCCGCTATTGGTTATTGGCCGGAGAGTTGTCTCGGTCATGTCTACATGGTTCCCGAACCCGTAGGGTCTACACACTTAAGGTTCGATGACGCTAGGGTTATAGGGAAAGTATGTACGTGGTTACCGAATGTTGTTCGGAGTCCCGGATGAGATCCCGGACACCACGAGGAGTTCCTGAATGGTCCGGAGGTAAAGATTTATATATGGGAAGTCCCGTTTTGGTCACCGAAAAAGTTCTAGGTGCTATCGGTAACATACCGGGACCACCGGGAGGGTCCCGGGGGTCCACTGAGTGGGACCACCAGCCCCAGAAGGCTGCATGGGCCAAGTGTGGGAGGGGACCAGCCCCAGGTAGGCTGGTGCGCCACCCCACCAAGGCCCAAGGCGCAGCGAGAGTGGGAGGGGGCAAACCCTAGGTCCAGATGGGCCTTAAGGCCCACCCTAGGGCGCCCTCTGTCTCTCCCCTCTGGCCGCCACCCTAGATGGGATCTAGGGCTGCCGCCCCCCCTTGGGGAGGGAACCCTAGAGTGGGCGCAGCCCCTCCCCTCCCCCTATATATACTTGAGGTATGGGGCTGCCCAACACATGATTTGATCTCTCTCTTGGCGTAGCCCTACCCCTTGTTGGGTAACGTAGCAGAAATTCAAAATTTTCCTACGTGTCACCAAGATCTATCTATGGAGAAACCAGCAACGAGGGGAAGGAGAGTGCATCTACATACCCTTGTAGATCGCTATGCGGAAGTGTTCAAGAGAACGGGGTTGAAGGAGTCGTACTTGTCGTGATCCAAATCACCGGAGATCCTAGTGCCGAACGGACGGCACCTCCGCGTTCAACACACGTACAACCCGGTGACGTCTCCCATGCCTTGATCCAGCAAGGAGAGAGGGAGAGGTTGAGGAAGACTCCATCCAGCAGCAACACAATGGCGTGGTGGTGGTGGAGGAGCGTGGTACTCCAGCAGGGCTTCGCCAAGCACCGCAAGAGACGAGGAGGAGAGAGGTAGGGCTGCGCCAGGGAGAGATCAAATCGTCTTCTGTTGGGCAGCCCCAAACCTCAACTATTTATAGGAGGAGAGGAGGAGGGTGCGCCCCCTCTAGGGTTCCCAGCCCTAGAGGGGCGGCAGCCCTAGATGGGAAGGGGGGGGGGCGGCCAAGAGGGGGAGAGGGGGGCACACCCTAGGGTGGGCCTTAGGCCCATCTGTGCCTAGGGTTTCCCCTTTCTCCTCCTAGCTGCGCCTTGGGCCTTGTGGGAGGCGCACCAGCCCACTCAGGGGCTGGTCCCTTACCACTTTTGGCCCATGCAAGCCTCCGGGGCTGGTGGCCCCACTTGGTGGACCCCCGGGACCCTCTCGGTGGTCCCGGTACGTTACCGATAAAACCCGAAACTTTTCCGGTGACCAAAACAGGACTTCCCATATATAAATCTTTACCTCCGGACCATTCCGGAACTCCTGTGACGTCCGGGATCTCATCCGGGACTCCGAACAACATTCGGTAACCACATACAAACTTCCTTTATAACTCTAGCGTCATCGAACCTTAAGTGTGTAGACCCTACGGGTTCGGGAACCATGCAGACATGACCGAGACGTTCTCTGGTCAATAACCAACAGCGGGATCTGGATACCCATGTTGGTTCCCACATGTTCCACGATGATCTCATCGGATGAACCACGATGTCGAGGATTCGATCAATCCCGTATACAATTCCCTTTGTCTAGCGGTATTGTACTTGCCCGAGATTCGATCGTCGGTATCCCGATACCTTGTTCAATCTTGTTACCGGCAAGTCTCTTTACTCGTTCCGTAACACATCATCCCGTGATCAACTCCTTGATCACATTGTGCACATTATGATGATGTCCTACCGAGTGGGCCCAGAGATACCTCTCCGTCACACGGAGTGACAAATCCCAGTCTCGATTCGTGCCAACCCAACAGACACTTTCAGAGATACCTGTAGTGTACCTTTATAGCCACCCAGTTACGTTGTGACGTTTGGCACACCCAAAGTATTCCTACGGTATCCGGGAGTTGCACAATCTCATGGTCTAAGGAAATGATACTTAACATTAGAAAAAGCTTTAGCATACGAACTACACGATCTTTGTGCTAGGCTTAGGATTGGGTCTTGTCCATCACATCATTCTCCCAATGATGTGATCCCGTTATCAACGACATCCAATGTCCATGGTCAGGAAACCGTAACCATCTATTGATCAACGAGCTAGTCAACTAGAGGCTTACTAGGGACATGGTGTTGTCTATGTATCCACACATGTATCTGAGTTTCCTATCAACACAATTCTAGCATGGATAATAAACGATTATCATGAACAAGGAAATATAATAATAATCAATTTATTATTGCCTCTAGGGCATATTTCCAACAGTCTCCCACTTGCACTAGAGTCAATAATCTAGTTCACATCGCCATGTGATTAACACTCACAGGTCACATCGCCATGTGACCAACATCCAAAGAGTTTACTAGTGTCACTAAACTAGTTCACATCATCATGTGATTAAGACTCAATGAGTTCTGGGTTTGATCATGTTTTGCTTGTGAGAGAGGTTTTAGTCAACGGGTCTGCAACATTCAGATCCGTATGTACTTTGCAAATCTCTAGGTCATATTATAAATGCTGCTTCCACGCTCCACTTGGAGCTATTCCAAATGGTTGCTCCACTATACGTATCCGGTTTGCTACTCAGAGTCATTCGGATAGGTGTTAAAGCTTGCATCGATGTAACCCTTTACGCCGAACTCTTTATCACCTCCATAATCGAGAAACATGTCCTTATTACTCCGGGGACAATTTTGACCGCTATCTGGTGATCCACTCCTGGATCACCTTTGTACCCTCTTGCCAGACATGTGGCAAGGCACACATCAGGTGCGGTACTCAGCATGGCATACCGTATAGAGCCTATGACAAGCATAGGGGACGACATTCGTCCTTTCTCTTTCTTCTGCCGTGGTCGAGCTTTAAGTCTTAACTTCATACCTTACAACTCAGGCAAGAACTCCTTCTTTGACTGATCCATCTTGAACACCTTCAAGATCATGTCAAGGTATGTGCTCATTTGAAAGTACCATTAAGCGTTTTGATCTACCCTTATAGATCTTGATGCTCAACGTTCAAGTAGCTTAATCCAGGCTTTCCATTGAAAAACACTTTTCAAATAACTCTGCATGCTTTCTAGAAAATCTACATCATTTCTGATCAACAACATGTTAACAACACATACTCATTGGAAATTCTATAGTGCTCCCACTCACTTCTTTGGAAATACAAGTTTCTCTTAAACTTTGTATACACCCAAAATCTTTGATCATCTCATGAAAGCATACATTCCAACTCCGAGATGCTTACTCCAGTCCTTAGAAGGATTGCTGGAGCTTTGCATACTTATTAGCATCTTTCAGGATTGACAAAACCTTCCGGTTGTATCACATACAACCTTTCCTCAAGAAAATCATTGAGGAAACAATGTTTTGACATCCTATCTGCAAGATTTCATAAATAATGCAGTAATCGCTAATATAATTCCAACAGACTCTTAGCATCGCTACGAGTGAGAAAGTCTCATCATAGTCAACTCCTTGAACTTGTCAGAAAAAATCTTAACGACAAGTCGAGCTTTCTTGATGGTGATACTTACCATCATTGTCCGTCTTACTTTTAAAATCCATCTGTACTTAACAACCTTACGACCATCGAGCCGTTCTACCAAAGTCTACACTTTGTTTTCATACATGGATCCTCTCTCGGATTTTATGGCCTCGAGCCATTTATCGGAATCCGGGCCCACCATCGCTTCTCCATGGCTCGTAGGTTCATTGTTGTCTAGCAACATGACTTCCAAGACAGGATTACGTACCACTCTAAAGTAGTATGCATCCTTGTCATCCCACGAGGTTTGGGAGTGACTTGATCCAAAGTCTCATGATCAATATCATAAGCTTCCACTTCAATTGGTGTAGGTGCCATAGGAACAACTTTTTGTGCCCTGCTATACACTAGTTGAAGTGACGGTTCAATAACCTCATCAAGTCTCCACCATCCTCCCACTCAATTCTTTCGAGAGAAACTTTTCCTCGAGAAAGGACCCGATTCTAGAAACAATCCCTTATTGCTTTCGGATCTGAGACAGGAGGTATACCCAACTGTTTTGGGTGTCCTATGAAGATGCATTTATCCGCTTTGGGTTCGAGCTTATCAGCCTAAAACTTTTTCACATAAGCATCACAGCCCCAAACTTTTAAGAAATGACAGCTTAGGTTTCTCTAAACCATAGTTCATACTGTGTCATCTCATCGGAATTACGTGGTGCCCTATTTAAAGTGAATGTGGTTGTCTCTAATGCCTAACCCATAAACTATCGTGGTAATTCGATAAGAGACATCATGGTATGCATCATATCCAATAGGGTGCAGTTATGATGTTCGGACACACCATCACACTATGGTGTTCCAGGCTGTATTAGTTGTGAAACAATTTCCACAATATTTTAATTCTGTGCCAAACTCGTAATTCAGATATTCATCTCTATGATCATATCATAGATATTTTATCCTCTTGTCACGATGATCTTTTAACTTCACCCTGAAATTACTTGAACCTTTCAATAATTCAGACTCGTGATTCATCAAGTAAATATACTCAACATCTACTCAAATCATCTGTGAAGTAAGAACATAACGATATCCACTACACGCCTCAGCACTCATTGGACTGCACACATCAAAATGTATTAATTCCAACAAGTTGCTTTCTAGTTCCATTTTACTGAAAATGAGGCTTTCAGTCATCTTGCCCATGTGGTATGATTTGCATGTCTCAAGTGATTCAAAATCAAGTGAGTCCAAACGGTCCATTTGCATGGAGTTTCTTCATGCATATACACCAATAGATATGGTTCGCATGTCTCAAACTTTTCAAAAATGAGTGAGTCCAAAGTTCCATCAACATGGAGCTTCTTCATGCGTTTTATACCAATATGACTCAAATTGCAGTGCCACATTTGTGTGGTACTATCATTAATATCTTATACCTTTGGCATGAAAATGTGTATCACTACGATCGGGATGGTATTATTCAAATAAACAGAGCAACCATTATTCTCCTTAAATGAATAACCGTGTCGCGATAGACATAATCCAATCATGTCTATGCTCAACGCAAACACCAAATAACAATTATTTAGGTTTTAATACCAATCTCGATGGTAGAGGGAGCGTACGATATTTGATCAACCTTGGAAATACTTCCAACACATATCGTCATCTCACCTTTAGCTAGTCTCCGTTTATTCCGTAGCTTTTATTTCGAGTTACTAACACTTAGCAACCGAACCGGTATCTAATACCCTGGTGCTACTAGGAGTACTAGTAAAGTACACATTAACATAATGTATATCCAATATACTTCTATCGACAGCCTTCTCATCTACCAAGTATCTAGGGTAATTCTGCTCCAGTGGTTGTTCCCCTTATTACAGAAGCACTTAGTCTCGGGTTTGGGTTCAACTTTGGGTTTCTTCACTAGAGCAGCAGCTGATTTGCCGTTTCATGAAGTATCCCTTCTTGCCCTTGCCCTTCTTGAAACTAGTGGTTTCACCAACCATCAACAATTGATGCTCCTTCTTGATTTCTACTTTTGTGGTGTCAAACATCGCGAATATCTCAAGGATCATCATATATGTCCCCGATACATTATAGTTCATCACGAAGCTCTAGCAGCTTGGTGGTAATGACTTCGGAGAAACATCAATATCTCATCTAGAAGATCAACTCCCACTCGATTCAAATGATTGTTGTACTCAGACAATCTGAGCACAAGCTCAACAATTGAGCTTTTCTCCTTAGTTTGTAGGCTAAGAAAATCGTTGGAGGTCTTATACCTCTTGACCTGGGCACGAGCCTGAAATCCCAATTTCAGCCCTCGAAACATCTCATATGTTTCACGACGTTTCAAAACGTCTTTGGTGCCTCAACTCTAAACCGTTTAACTGAACTATCACGTAGTTATCAAAATGTGTATGTCAGATGTTCGCAACATCCACAGACGACGTTCGAGGTTCAGTACACTGAGCGGTGCATTAAGGACATAAGCCTTCTATGAAGCAATGAGGACAATCCTCAGTTTACGGACCTAGTCCGCATAATTGCTACTATCAACTTTCAACTAAATTTTCTCTAGGAACATATCTAAACAGTAGAACTAAAGCACGGGCCACGACATAATTTGCAAAGACCTTTTGACTATGTTCAGGATAATTAAGTTCATCTTATGAACTCCCACTCAGATAGACATCCCTATAGTCATCTAAGTGATTACATGATCCGAGTCAACTAGGCCGTGTCCGATCATCACGTGAGACGGACTAGTCATCATCGGTGAACATCTTCATGTTGATCGTATCTACCATACGACTCATGCTCGACCTTTCGGTCTCTTGTGTTCCGAGGCCATGTCTGTACATGCTAGGCTCGTCAAGTCAACCTAAGTGTTTCGCGTGTGTAAATCTGTCTTACACCCGTTGTATGTGAACGTTAGAATCTATCACACCCGATCATCACGTGGTGCTTCGAGACAACGAACTGTCGCAACGGTGCACAGTTAGGGGGAACACTTTCTTGAAATTTTAATGAGGAATCATCTTATTTACTACCGTTGTTCTAAGCAAATAAGATGCATAAACATGATAAACATCACATGCAATCAAATAATAGTGACATGATATGGCCAATATCATATAGCTCCTTTGATCTCCATCTTGGGGTTCCATGATCATCTTGTCACCGGCATGACACCATGATCTCCATCATCGTGTCTCCATGAAGTTGCTCGCCAACTATTACTTCTACTACTATGGCTACCGGTTAGCAATAAAGTAAAGTAATCACATGACATTGTTCAATGACACGTAGGTCATACAATTAATAAAGACAACTCCTATGGCTCCTGCCGGTTGTCATACTCATCGACATGCAAGTCGTGATTCCTATTACAAGAACATGATCAATCTCATACATCACATATCATTCATCACATTCTTCTTGGCCATATCACATCACATAGCATACCCTGCAAAAACAAGTTAGACGTCCTCTAATTGTTGTTTGCATGTTTTACGTGGCTGATATGGGTTTCTAGCAAGAACGTTTCTTACCTACGCAAAGACCACAACGTGATATGCCAATTGCTATTTACCCTTCATAAGGACCCTTTTCATCGAATCCGATCCAACTAAAGTGGGAGAGACAGACACCCGCTAGCCACCTTATGCAACTAGTGCATGTCAGTCGGTGGAACCAGTCTCACGTAAGAGTACGTGTAAGGTTGGTCCGGGCCGCTTCATCCCACAATGCCGCCGAATCAAGATTGGACTAGTAACGGTAAGCATATTGAACAAAATCAATGCCCACAACTACTTTGTGTTCTACTCGTGCATAGAATCTACGCAATAGACCTAGCTCATGATGCCACTGTTGGGTAACGTAGCAGAAATTCAAAATTTTCCTACGTGTTACCAAGATATATCTATGGAGAAACCAGCAACGAGGGGAAGGAGAGTGCATCTACATACCCTTGTAGATCGCTATGCGGAAGCGTTCAAGAGAACGGGGTTGAAGGAGCGGTACTCGTCGTGATCCAAATCACCGGAGATCCTAGTGCCGAACGGACGGCACCTCCGCGTTCAACACACGTACAACCCGGTGATGTCTCCCATGCCTTGATCCAGCAAGGAGGGAGGGAGAGGTTGAGGAAGACTCCATCCAGCAGCAGCACAACAGCGTGGTGGTGGTGGAGGAGCGTGGTACTCCAGCAGGGCTTCCCCAAGCACCGCAAGAGACGAGGAGGAGAGAGGTAGGGCTGCGCCAGGGAGAGATCAAATCGTCTTCTGTTGGGCAGCCCAAACCTCAACTATTTATAGGAGGAGGGGAGGACGGTGCGCCCCCTCTAGGGTTCCCACCCTAGAGGGCGGCAGCCCTAGATGGGAAGGGGGGCGGCCAAGAGGGGGAGAGGGGGCGCGCCCTAGGGTGGGCCTTAGGCCCATCTGTGCCTAGGGTTTCCCCTTGTTCCTCCTAGCCGCGCCTTGGGTGGGCTGGTCCCTTACCACTTTTGGCCCATGCAAGCCTCCGGGGCTGGTGGCCCCACTTGGTGGACCCCCGGGACCCTCCCGGTGGTCCCGGTACGTCACCGATAAAACCCGAAACTTTTCCGGTGACCAAAACAGGACTTTCCATATATAAATCTTTACCTCCGGACCATTCCGGAACTCCTCGTGACGTCCGGGATCTCATCCGGGACTCCGAACAACATTCGGTAACCACATACAAACTTCCTTTATAACCCTAGCGTCATCGAACCTTAAGTGTGTAGACCCTACGGGTTCGGGAACCATGCAGACATGACCGAGACATTCTCCGGTCAATAACCAACAGCGGGATCTGGATACCCATGTTGGTTCCCACATGTTCCACGATGATCTCATCAGATGAACCACGATGTCGAGGATTCGATCAATCCCGTATACAATTCCCTTTGTCTAGCGGTATTGTACTTGCCCGAGATTCGATCGTCGGTATCCCGATACCTTGTTCAATCTCGTTACCGGCAAGTCTCTTTACTCGTTCCGTAACACATCATCCCGTGATCAACTCCTTGATCACATTGTGCACATTATGATGATGTCCTACCGAGTGGGCCCAGAGATACCTCTCCGTCACACAGAGTGACAAATCCCAGTCTCGATTCGTGCCAACCCAACAGACACTTTCAGAGATACCTGTAGTGTACCTTTATAGCCACCCAGTTACTTGTGACGTTTGGCACACCCAAAGTATTGCTACGGTATCCGGGAGTTGCACAATCTCATGGTCTAAGGAAATGATACTTGACATTAGAAAAAGCTTTAGCATACGAACTACACGATCTTTGTGCTAGGCTTAGGATTGGGTCTTGTCCATCACATCATTCTCCCAATGATGTGATCCCGTTATCAACGACATCCAATGTCCATGATCAGGAAACCATAACCATCTATTGATCAACGAGCTAGTCAACTAGAGGCTTACTAGGGACATGGTGTTGTCTATGTATCCACACATGTATCTGAGTTTCCTATCAACACAATTCTAGCATGGATAATAAACGATTATCATGAACAAGGAAATATAATAACAATCAATTTATTATTGCCTCTAGGGCATATTTCCAACACCCCTCTCCCTCCTCGTCTCTCGTAGTGCTTGGCGAAGCCCTGCTAGAGTGCCACGCTCCTCCACCACCACCATGCCGTCGTGCTACTTCTGGACGGAGTCTTCCCCAACCTCTCCTTCTTCCCTTTCTGGATCAAGGCGTGGGAGACGTCACCGGGCTGTACGTGTGTTGAACGCGGAGGCGCCGTTGTTCGGCGCTTAGATCGGAATCGACCGCGATCTGAATCACTGCGTGTACGACTCCACCAACCGCGTTCTTGTAACGCTTCCGCATTGCGATCTTCAAGGGTATGAAGATGCACTCCTCTCTCTCATTGCTAGTCTCTCCATAGATTGATCTTGGTGACACGTTGGAAATTTTTTGAATTTCTGCTACGATCCCCAACAACATTGTGCTAGGAATCGGAATGAAGAATTAGCACACAAAGTCGAACTCATACCCTAGCTTCGGCGGGAGTTCGCTACAGCGACAATGGCGAGGCAGAATACCGTTGACGGCGACGGAAGCCAGCGGCGGGAGGTCACTGGCGACGATGAGACAATCCGGAGACCCGATGCGGCAGAGCAAGACACGCGCGGGCTGAGGAGGTTTGAAGAAAATTCCAAAATCTCACCCATGGGTATATATATCCTGACCCTGTCGGTGTGACCGAGTGAACAACTCGGTGGCACCGAGATGCAGAATTGCAAGCGGTTACTGCAACTCGGTGTGACCGAAAAGTTCAAATCAGTTGCACCGAGATTGAAAACCTAGATAAACTCAGTGAACTTCGTATGACTGAAATGGATGGATCGCTCAGACCGAAATGCACAGAGAGATTTTGGAAGTTTAAGTCTATGATGAATCGGAAACTCCGAGTGCTCCTCACACAAAGTGGTTCGAATCTGACTTGATCAAACTTTGTGATGTAGCATGAATAGAGTTTGAGACAAGAAAAGCATAGATGGCTAGAGGAGGTTCTTAGGCATTCTTGTCCATCCACTTGGCAAAAGGGAAAGAGCCAAACAATCAAAACAATAAGTGGATGTCCTCGAATGAGTAAAATATGCAATCAACATGCTCACACAATAAAATGACAAACGAAATATGTGGCAAAGCAGGCACAAACACTCTAGCATCTATCAAGCAATTGGTGATGACTAGGTCATCTATATATGAGTATATTGACTTATGATTCGAATGAGAACATTTGATCGTAGGTCATACTCATCGTTTAAGCGCAAGTGGGGTTACCACTTTTACATAAAGCATTGTTGTGTTCACACCATTAGAGTTGCTTTATCTCAATTAATTAGAGTAAAGCTCCCCTTGATGTGATATCCCCCTAAGAGGGATGAACTAACCTTGGGTTTTGTCGATGATGACTTCATGTAGGTGTTGAAGATGTGGATGCTCAATGTTGATGTAGATCATGTGGAGCAATCCATTGGAGTGAGTTGCACTTTCAATACCTACATGAGTTAGTCCCACAAGGAACAAATAAGGATATCCATAGACATAGAGTGATGTTCACACAAGATGATGTCCATGAAGGCAATAGATTACCTTGTCCCTTGTCTTACCAACAAGAGGGTTTGTGACTCCTTGAACTAGTGCAAGATGTGGAAGTTGTTTGCACTTGTCCTCGCCAAAAATGATATGAGTGAAGTATGTTAGCGGAGTCACCCTTAATAATTTTCTAGTTCATCTTCTTCGGGATACACATCATCTTGATGGGAATCCTTGGAGTTGTAGTCGTACATGATGAAGTAAAACTTGATGTAGTCTTGGGAACCCACTTGACCAAGGTCTTAGGAGCTTCTTCAAACACATCAATCTCCTCTTGAAGCTTGTCCTTGCCTTTTTGCTTGCGGTCTTGTGGTGGAAGATCATCTTGAGCTTGTGTTCCTTGGAAAGAAGTAGGATCATACTTCTCTTGTTGAGGAACAAACTTCGTCTTGGGGTATTGATCTTCTTCCCACTCAACTCCATTGGCATTGAACTTTCGTTCAAAACCAACACCTTAATTCTTACAGTGCCTTCCTTGCTTGCATACAATTTCCTCAAATTTCTTACTCCCGGCAAGGCTCTTGTAAACACCTTTCTCTATAATTCCCTTCAATAAGCTATTCTCTTGCTCATGTTAAACTTGGCTAAGAGAATCATTAGTGGAATCAAGAGAACTACTAGAAGCAACAACATTGGATTTAACATGATTATTGTTACTACTAGAAGAAGAATATTTCTTACTCTTGTTGCTAGATTTAACTTGTGGCATGTAAGTAGACAAGAGTAAACGCTTGGCAATGTAATAAGAACTTTTCTTGTGAAGATCATCATTGATTTCTTTTAAGAACCCAGCTCTTGCTCAAGGTTGAAATTTTTAAAGCATAACTTCTCATGAGTCTTCAAAAGCTCTCGGTGATTTTCCAAGGTAGTTTCATGAGCTAACTTAAGAGTGTTTAGTTCTTTAGTTAGACTCTCAGTCTCCTTCTTATCATCATCATTCGTTTTATCTTGATTAGCATGATTAATAGCAAGTTCATTATAGTTTTGTCGTGGTATTCTCACGGGGGGCTTGCGAGTCGACAGATGCCACAAGGGCTTAGTGTGAGGGTAAGACTGCTGCTGATAGGACCGGGAGCGGGTATGCGAGTAGCACGCGCTAGTTTACCCAGGTTCGGGGCTCTCCGAAGAGATAACACCCCTACTCCTGCATGTCTGAGTATATCTGGTATATCCGGTACAGAGTGCTCCTGGAGCTGTATCTGAAAGCAGTGCCACAAGCATCTGGCTTTGTATATGCCTATATGAGGCATGCTAGTGTCCGGCCATGCTCATGGCCGTGAGCATGTGTGCTCATGTGGATGGATGGATGGATAGCTAGCTAGCTTGCTAGCTAGTTGCTTGTGTGTGTGCATGAGAGTCCCCTCTCCTGGATGGATGGATGTGTGCCCCTTTATATAGGAGAGGGTAGCTTATGATGTAAGCTTGGTAGTGGGCATGGGTAAGGCATGGTGCATGTCATGCTTGTCCCCTGGGTCACTTCATAAATAGTGCCAGGGGACAAGTGACACTGTACATGATTGCGTCGTGGTACAGTTGTCTCGTCCGAGGTATGGCCGTCTCGTCGGTGTCTTGTCGGTGTCGGGTTGGGCCGCAGTCGGCAGCCGGCTGGTTGCCGCAGTCGGCAGCCGGCTGGTCGGCCGGGCAAAGCAGTCGGACGGGGAGCCGACAGGAGCAGCCGGGCAGTCGGACTGAGGGGCTTTGCTAGCCCCAATGTCTTGAAATATTGTCTTGCCGTCTTCGGGGTACCCGTGGTCAATTACTCCGTCAGTAGCCCCCAAGCCTCCGGGCAACTTGGCAAAGTTGGGCGGAGGTTTTTTGGCGAGTGTTCATGGAAGTGATCATGAAAAAGACAAAGTTAGTCCACGCAGATATATCAAATGTTTGCTTTTAGCATTGCAAGTTTTATGCGGAGGGTGCCGACTCAGTTTCGTCCGAGCCCCCTTCAATCTTTTTCATGTTCCCTCCGCTTTTTGGCTTGTGCTCTTGCTTGCCGGACAACTGCTCTGCGGTCTGTGACTGAGAGTGGGCCGCGAAGCAGAGTGTACAGTACTCAGAGTCTGGGAGCAGATTCGACCGAGCAGATACTCGCAAAGGAAACGGCCGGATCGCCCGATCTGTTTTTCTTCCCGGACGTTTTTCGCGTGGGTGGCCTCCAGCGTTCACTCTTGCTAGTCGGACAGCCGCTCTGCGGTCTGTGACTAAGAGTGAGCCTTTGGTACCGCGCACGGTACTAAACCGTCTGCGGGAACTAACGTTTCAGGCCAAGCGGTCAGGCCCCGGGCCAACTCTGGCTGGCGCCGGGGCGAACAGTGATGCTACTATAATAAAATGCGGAGACAGCCCCCGAGCATCGCCCGGGGTTGTCCGTGCTTGCGTGGTGCAAAAAATATGCGGGTGAGGAGCTCACATTGATTTTCGTGTAGTCACGGTCATTGTTGAAGACAGCCGGCACGGCTCAGCGCTCGCGGAGCGCGCCGGCGCACCCGCTGGGTGCAGCCTTCGAGCCTCCGGGTGCTCGAAGGGGAGTCCTGGTCGGTCAGGCTCGACCAGCCAGGCGGCGAGGTGTCTTGCAGCGCCCTTTTTTTCTCTTTTTTTTCTGCCGGCTGCTGGCAGCCGGACAAAACTCAACTGCTGAGCAGTCAGGCCGGATCTTCCGGCAACTATCTTGTCTTCTTCTTCGCAGGGGCGCGTCAGCGCACCTGCTGGGTGTAGCCCCCGAGATCTGGGCCAACTGCTGAGCAGTTGAGCCGGATCTCCCGGCAACTACTTTATCTTCTTCTTCGCGGGGGTGCGTCAGCGTACCCGCTGGGTGTAGCCCCCGAGATCTGGGCCGACTGCTGAGCAGTCGGGCCGGATCTCCCGGCAACTACTTTGTCTTCTTCGCGGGGGCGCGTCAGCGCACCCGCTGGGTGTGTTGTCGGAGCAAGAGGCAGTCCAGCCGGCTTGGCACGGCCGGCAGCGTGGGTCACGACTGACCGTCCGAGTGGCGAAGCATGCGGATGAGTCATTCAGATGGGTTTTTCTTTCTTCTTTTTCTCCCAGTCAACTTCTCTCTCTTCTTTTTTTTAGCATCCGGCTGTGGGCACTTGGCCACTTCTTTTCCAGCTGACTTGATGGGAGCAGCCGGCCCGCAACCCCTTTTTTTAGCAGCAGCTGGCCACGATTTGTTTTTTGCCGGCCCGACTCTTTCTCAGCCGGCTGGGCACAAAGCCCTTGACTTTTCTTGGGCAGCTAGCCCACTTTTCCCAGCCGGCTACAAGGCAGTCGGCCTCTTCTCTTTCTTTCTTCATCTTCTCTACAGCCGGCACCCACTCCTCTTTTTTCTCTCTTTTTTGTTTTGTTTTGGGCACTCGGCTCTTTGCTCTTTTCTCTCCAGCCGCGATCTTTTCTTTCCTTCCAGCTGGCCCTTGTTGTTTCTCACGCCGGCAGGGTGGAGTGCAGGCGGAGAAGCCGGCAGGCCGGGGAGCGGGTGGAAGCCGGCCTTCGGCTGGAGTGGCAAGCCGGCGGGCGCGGGGGCCGGACCCGACGCGGGAGGCTAGCAGCCGGCAGGGCGGAGGCCGGACCCGACGCGGGAGAGGCGAGCGCGCGGGGTCGAAGCCGGGCGAGCGCGGACGATATGGCCATGCGGAGGCGACGCTGGGGGGCCGGACGCGCAGGAGTCGGCCAGCGGCGAGCGGGAGCCGGCCATCGGGCGGGGCCGGGCGGCGCGGGCGCTGGCGTGGAGGCGGAGCCGGGCGGGGCGACGCAGGAGCCGGACCCGGCAGCCGGCTGGAGCGGAGGCGAGGCGCAGCCGGCGCGCGTGGAGAAGTCGGCACGGGGGCGGAGAACCCGGCCGTTGTCTGTCGGACGTGGAGCCAGCCGGCCGGGTCGAGGCGCGAGTCGGAGCCGGCGTAGGGTGCGGCAGCGGCTGGCCGAGGCAAGCCGGTAGGGGGCACCCGGCCGCGGGTCGGCGCACGGAGGAGCGAGGCCGGCGCGGGGCTCTGCAGAGGCGCGGGAGGAGCTCGCTGCGGTGGAGCGCCGGGGCGGCCTGGCGCGGGGGCGCGGAGATGCACTGGAGCCCATGGCCAGCGGCTTCTCAGGAGGAGCACAGAGGCTGGGGAGCTAGGTGCGCGGAGCCGGCGGGAGCACGGAGCGGGCGCTCGGTACAGGAGGCCGAAGCAGAGCGCGCGGGGGAGGAGGCGACCAGCGCTGGGGTCGTTGAGCGCCGCACGGGTGAGGGACGCGCATCCGTTGCAGTTCAGCAGCACTGCAGGAGGAGGCAGCAATCGGACAGAGCGGAGGACGCGAGCACGACGACCTACTGGGCCATAGGCGGCGATGATGTGCGTGCAGAGAAGAACAAAGGCGAGCAAGCGCATGGTGGGCGTACGCGCAGTGCATGACCATTATCTAGCCAGTATCCGGATATTGTACGAGGCGTGTACAAGGCATGTATGACTATTATCTGGGGCGCATCTGCATAGTGTGTATGGCCAATGGTTTGACCATTGCATCTAGCTAGCTACCGAAGACGATATGTGGAGCAGCGAACGCCCGCTCCGGCCGAAGCAAAGCGCTGCGCGGAGGGGAGCGGACACGAGCGGCGCGTAGATGGACACGGTCGACCGAATCGAGGCCCCGCGTGCGGCGCGCGCGCGGTCAGACTGCCGGCGTCGCAACGGTGGTGACGAAGGCGGCGAGGCCGACGGCGAGGACGCGCCGTCCCGCGTGGCCGCTCCGGGGGCGGGTCGAAGTCGAGCCCCCGAGCGCTAGTGAAGAGACGGCGCGACGCCGCGGCGGTGATGGCGAAGATGGTCCCGTCCGGACTGCGAAACCAGCAGCAACGTGGTAGCATAATAGTAGTACCACACCACGGTGGGCGCCAACTGTCGTGGTATTCTCACGGGGGGCTTGCGAGTCGACAGATGCCACAAGGGCTTAGTGTGAGGGTAAGACTGCTGCTGATAGGACCGGGAGCGGGTATGCGAGTAGCACGCGCTAGTTTACCCAGGTTCGGGGCTCTCCGAAGAGATAACACCCCTACTCCTGCATGTCTGAGTATATCTGGTATATCTGGTACAGAATGCTCCTGGAGCTGTATCTGAAAGCAGTGCCACAGGCATCTGGCTTTGTATATGCCTATATGAGGCATGCTAGTGGCCAGCCATGCTCATGGCCGTGAGCATGTGTGCTCATGTGGATGGATGGATGGATAGCTAGCTAGGTTGCTAGCTAGTTGCTTGTGTGTGTGCGTGAGAGTCCCCTCCCCTGGATGGATGGATGTGTGCCCCTTTATATAGGAGAGGGTAGCTTAGGATGTAAGCTTGGTAGTGGGCATGGGTAAGGCATGGTGCATGTCATGCTTGTCCCCTAGGTCACTTCATAAATAGTGCCAGGGGACAAGTGACAATGTACATGATTGCATCGTGGTACAGCTATCTCGTCCGAGGTATGGCCGTCTCGTCGGTTTCTTGTCGGTGTCGGGTTGGGCCGCAGTCGGCAGCCGGCTGGTTGCCGCAGTCGGCAGCCGGCTGGTCAGTCGGGCAAAGCAGTCGGACGGGGAGCCGGCAGGAGCAGCCAGGCAGTCGGACTGAGGGGCTTTGCTAGCCCCGATGTCTTGAAATATTGTCTTGCCGTCTTCGGGGTACCCGTGGTCAATTACTCTGTCATGTTTTCATCACTAGAGTTGTCAACAAGTAAATCATCATCACGTAGCAAATCATCTTCGTCACTATTGAAATCAACATACTCGGGGTGTGATACCTTTGGGCCTTTAGCCATGAAGCATCTTCCAATTCCTTCATTTGGTGAGTCAAATATGTCGTAGGAGTTGGTTGACACAAGTGCTAGACCGGCAACACCTTCATCTTGAGTATATTCAGAGTCGGAGTGATAACTTCTTTCGGAGTGATTGTCGGAGTCGGAGTCGGATACCGACTCACCAACATGATCTTGATGTCTTCGTTTTGTGTAGCTCCTTGATGACTTGTCCTTCCTTTCTGAATCCTTGCTTCTCCATGATGTTCTTCGTTCGTAACGATCATCTCTACCCATTCTCTCTCTTGGTGGTGATTCTTCTCTTCTACTTCTCCTTTTGTGTGAATCTTCTCTTCTTTTGTAGGGGCCGTACACTCATTGGAGTAGTGTCCGGGTCTTCCACAATTATAGCAATTTCGTTCACGACTCGAAGATCTTTTGTCATTGTAGGACCTTGACTTGGAACTTCTTTCCTTGCTTCTACTCTTGTAGAATTTGTTGAATTTCTTCACCATTAGGCTCAATTCTTCATTGAAGGCTTGTTTCTCACTTGATGATGTAGGAGCATCACATGAGGCTTTGTAAGCACCACTTGACTTGTTGTGAAGCTCTTCCTTATCCTTGAGTGACATCTCATGAGCAACAATTCTTCCAACGACTTCCATTGGCTTGAGATCTTTGTAGTTGGGCATCATTTGGATCAATGTGCACACGGTATCATATTTTCCATCCAAGGCTTTTAGGATCTTCTTGATGATGAATCTATCGGTCATCTCTTCACTTCCTAAGGCGGCGATCTCATTTGTGATGAGAGCAAGCCTAGAGTACATTTCGGTGACACCTTCACCATCCTTCATTTTAAATTTGTCAAGTTGACTTTGAAGCACATCCAATTTGGATTCCTTTACGGAGTCGGTACCCTCGTGCATATAGATCAAAGTATCCCAAATTTCCTTTGCATTCTCAAGACGGCTGATTTTGTTGAATTATTCGAGGCACAATCCATTGAAGAGGATATCGCAAGCTTGAGCATTATATTGCAGCATCTTCAACTCTTCCGCGCTAGCTTCAAGGTTCGGTTCTCTCCCATCAAAGAATCCACCTTGCACGCCAATACACACAATAGCCCAAACGGCGGGGTTATGTCCAAGAATATGCATTTTCATCTTATGCTTCCAACTAGCAAAATTAGTACCATCAAAGTAAGGACCTCTATGGTGGTAATTTCCCTTGCTAGACGCCATACTCTCCTAGGTTATGAAACCGAGGCTATGATCACCAAAAGCTATGGAAATCAAGGAAAATTGAAACCAAAGCTCTGATACCACTTGTAGGATCGAAAGTATTCTTGAGGGGGGTGATTAGACTACTTGACCAAATAAAAATCTAGCCTTTTCCCAATTTTAAGTCTTGGCAGATTTTAACAACTTAGCACAAGTCAAGCAATCAACCTACACATGCAAGTCTAATAGTATAGCAGCGGAATGTAAAACATTTGCATATGAAGGTAAATGGGGGAGTTTGGAGGGAGCAAACACAATGTAGACACGGAGATTTTTGGCGTAGTTCCGATAGGTGGTGCTATCGTACATCCATGTTGATGGAGACTTCAACCCACGAAGGGTAACGGTTGCGCGAGTCCACGGAGGGCTCCACCCACGAAGGGTCCACGAAGAAGCAACCTTGTCTATCCCACCATGGCCATCGCCCACGAAGGACTTGCCTCACTAGGGTAGATCTTCACGAAGTAGGTGATCTCCTTGCCCGTACAAACTCATTGGTTCAAGTCGACAATCTTGTCGGAGGCTCCCAAGTGACACCTAGCCAATCTAGGAGACACCACTCTCCAAAAGGTAATAGATGGTGTGTTGTTGATGAACTCCTTGCTCTTGTGCTTCAAATGATAGTCTCCCCAACACTCAACTCTCTCTCACAGATTTGGATTTGGTGGAAAGATGATTTGAGTGGAAAGAAGCTTGGGGAAGGCTAGAGATCAAGATTCATATGGTTGGAATGGAATATCTTGGTCTCAACACATGAGTAGGTAGTTCTCTCTCAGAAAATGAATGCTGAAGTGTAGGCACGTTACAACAACTTACCAAACTCGGTGGGACCGAATCAGAAAACTCGGTCAGACCGATTCAGTTCAAAATGTGAACATTAGGCTTTTCGGTGGGACCGATTCCATTAGGGTTAGGGCATAACGTAATCTCGGTGAGACCGATTACACAAACTCGGTGGGACCGATTTTGGTAATAAGCTAACCAGAGAGTTGGCCAGGCAAACTCGGTGGGACTGAATCGCTCATTTCGATGAGACCGAAACGTTACAAAAGGGAAACAAAGAGTTTGCATTGCGAACTCGGTGGGACCGATCGCTCATCTCGGTTGGAGTGAAACGTTACGAAGGGAAACCGAGAGTTTGCAATCCCATCTCGGTGAGACCGAGATCCCTATCGGTGAGACCGAAATGACTAGGGTTTCTGGCAGTGGCTATGTCAAGTGAACTCGGTGGCGTCGGATAGAACTTTTCGGTGGGGCCGAGTTTGACTTTTGGTTTGGGACATATGTTGATATGAGAAAGTGGTTGAGGGTTTTTGGAGAACATCACTAAGCATTTTTAGCAAGTAAGTCATGAAGGAACATCTCATCCCCTTTTAGTAGTATTGGCTTTTCCTATGGACTCAATGTGATCTTGGATCACTAAAATGAAAAAGTAGAGTCTTGAGTTTGAGCCAATGTGTGTCCTTAGCATTTTGAGGGGTCCACATTCCTAATCCATGCCATGCCAATCATTGAACTTTCTGAAATGATCATCTTGAAATAGTATTAGTTCAATGAGCTATATGTTGTTGGTAATTACCAAAACCACCTAGGTATAGTTGCCCTGTCACTATCTTGTTGCCATGCTCCATCTTTGGACTTTAACACTTTGTGCACCTTACATATTTCACATGCTTGTGTTGATAGTTCGTGCATATCATGTAGAAATTGCTTCACTAAATCTCATATTGATATGCTTGCTATATCTTGTTGCCATGATAAAAATGCATGTATTTCCTCGAGTTGTTGTGCTAACAATGTAGAGGAAATCCAACACTCCATGGAACAACATGTGGTCTCAAATGGTGCTTCAAGGGATCCTACATCATCATCTATTGCTTTATGCCTTATGGCTAAGGCTTCAAAGGTATCTCCTACTTTGAACCCCAATATGTCTCTTGATGATGATGTTAATGCTAATGATGACGAGGATAATTATGAAGAGAATGATAATGTTGCCTCCTTAAAAATTAAGGGGGAAATGATTTTTAAAGCTCTTCATAAAAATAAAATTACTCGTTCCAACTTCATGGAAATCATGTCCATTGCCATTGAGGGCAAGAAATATATTGAGGAGTTGGAATCTCATCTCGAGGAGCATGAGGTGACCATTGAAAAAATTGAAGGTCATGAGCGTGATTACACTAATGAGATTGCAGACCTCTCTCAAGCTCTTGAACTTGAACAAACCACCAAGGAATCTCTTGAGGAGACTTTCGCTCTAGAATTATCTAGAGTGAAGGAATCTCATGATAGAGCTCTTGAGGTGGCTAATGATTTTGAAACTAAAAAAGAGAACCTTGAAGTCACTACAAAAAAGACACATCCGTGACATTTTGGGCCGAACAAATTTTTTTCTGTCATACATATGACACTTCTATGATGATAATTGTGACAAAACTCGGCATCATCATAGATGTGGTGGGCTCCTACTTCTATGACAAAAAATCATGACAGAAAATAGGCTTTTCATACTGGGCGGGCCGGAGATGCAGCTGCATGACATTCTTTGGGCCATCCATGACGGAAAAACCATGGAGAAGCGAGGGCGAGGAAAATTTCAGGGAGTTCCCGGTTACGGTGGGAGGTCGGGGGCCGAGCGATGCGCGTTTCTCTCATACACGTTCGCGCGTGTGCGAGGCATTGGCTCTAACTGAACCTGAGCGAGGCGTTGGGCTCTAACTGAACCCGAGCGATTGCACTGCAGGCTACGCGTTACTGAACCCGAGCGATCGATCGATGGCTGTTAACTGAACCCGATCGAGCGATTCCTTTGCTACTGCTGCTAACTGAAGCCGATCGATGGGATGAATAGTGAGCATTGCAGGGGGGTTGGATGAACAGTGAGCGGTTGCGTTGCCTCTGGATGAACAGGACCCTGTGGTGTGGTGGAGGGCTGGATGAACAGTAGACGGTGGAGGGGTGCCCGTGGAGGGGTGGATGAACAGGACCCCGTGGTGTGGAGGGCTGGATGAACAGTAGATGGTGGAGGGGTGGTTGAACAGGACCTCGTGGTGTGGAGGGATGGATGAACAGTAGACGATGGAGGGGTTCCCGTGGAGGGGTAGTTGAACAGGACCCCGTGGTGTGGAGGGCTGGATGAACAGTAGACGATGGAGGGGTGGTTGAACAGTAGCCGGTGGAGTAGCACGCGGTGGAGGCTGGATAAACAGGAGCCCGTGGAGGCTGGAGGAGGTCGACGGTGGAGATGAACAGTATCCCGTGGAGTCCCGTTTTGCGGTACGCCACACCCCTCCCGATGAACAGGACCCCCATTTCGACCGTAGCGCTCCAACACAAGTCCGTTTCGTCCGTTTTGCGGTACACCACACCCCTCCCGATCAACAGGACCCCCATTTCGACTGTAGGAGGTCCGTTTCCTCCGTTTTGTGGTATGCCAGACCCCTCCCGACGAACAGGATCCCGTTTTGAACGTGGCCGGTCGAACACAAGGCCGTTTCCTCCGTTCCGCAGTACGCCATGCCTCGTTTCCATCGCCTATTCCGTCCAAGCCCTCCCGATGAACATGAGCATTCCGT
Source organism: Triticum dicoccoides (assembly GCF_002162155.2). Lineage (NCBI taxonomy): Eukaryota > Viridiplantae > Streptophyta > Magnoliopsida > Poales > Poaceae > Triticum > Triticum dicoccoides. The sequence continues at coordinate 358,618,175 of NC_041380.1, forward strand.
TGCCTCCCCATGAACGCGACGCATTCTGTTGCCTCCCCATGAACATGACGCATTCCGTTGCCTCCCCATGAACACGACGACGACGCTGTTTCTCCATTCCGACCCAGCCATGTACATGAGCCCTGGCCATACGTATGCGCGAGTAGGCGTTCGAGACCCCGCCCGTATGTACACATACGTGGCCGTATTTTCTTTCTTGCACCCTGGCCGCTGTACGTACGTGTAAATGCTACATGCGCACCTCTACTACGACACGTGCGCGCCTCTACATCGACCAGTATGTACGTACACGTTCGCGACCAGAATGACAACGCTACGTACGCTTCGACCAGGTGGGTCCCGACTGTCAGACACTTCCTTGCCTGCGAAGATGTAGCTGGTGGGTCCCAGCAGTCAGGGGGCGAATGTTGGGGAACGTTGCAGAAATCAAAAAAAATTCCTATGTTTTCACCAAGATCCATCTATGAGTTCATCTAGCAACGAGTGATCGGATGCATCTACATACCTTTGTAGATCGCGAGCGGAAGCGTTCAAAGAATGGGGATGAGGGAGTCGTACTCGTCGTGATCCAAATCACCGGAGATCCTAGCGCCGAACGGACGGCACCTCCGCATTCAACACACGTACGGTCAGCGTGACGTCTCCTCCTTCTTGATCCAGCAAGGGGGAAGGAGAGGTTGATGAAGATCCAGCAGCACGACGGCGTGGTGGTGAATGCAGCAGTCACCGCAGCAGGGCTTCGCCGAGCTTCTGCCAGAGGGAGAGGTGTAGCAGGCGAGAGGGAGGTGCCAAGGCTTGAGGTGTGGCTTCCCTCCCTCCCCCCTTTATATAGGCCCCCTAGGGGGGTGCGCCGGCCCTAGGAGATGGGATCTCCTAGGGGGGGCGGCGGCCAAGGGGGTGGAGTAACCCCCAAGGCAAGTGGAGGCGCCCCCTCCCCTAGGGTTCCCAACCCTAGGCGCATGGGGGGCCCAAGGGGGGGAGCACCAGCCCACTAAGGGCTGGTTCCCCTCCCCACTTCAGCCCTTGGGGCCCTCCGGGATGGGTGGCCCCACCCGGTGGACCCCCGGGACCCATCCGGTGGTCCCGGTACAATACCGGTGACCCCGAAACTTTCCCGATGGTCGAAATAACACTTCCTATATATAATTCTTCACCTCAGGACCATTCTGGAACTTCTTGTGACGTCCAAGATCTCATCCAGGACTCCGAACAACTTTCGGATTACTGCATACTCATATCTATGCAACCCTAGCGTCACCGAACCTTAAGTGTGTAGACCCTACGGGTTCGGGAGACAAGCAGACATGACCGAGACGACTCTCTGGTCAATAACCAACAGCGGGATCTGGATGCCCATGTTGGCTCCCACATGCTCCTCGATGATCTCATTGTATGAACCACGATGTCGAGGACCTAATCAATCCCGTACTCAATTCCCTTTGTCAGTCGGTACGTTACTTGCCCGAGACTCGATCATCGGTATCCCAATACCTCGTTCAGTCTCGTTACCGGCAAGTCACTTTACTCGTACCGTAATGCATGATCCCGTGATCAATCACTTGATCACATTGAGCTCATTATGATGATGCATTACCGAGTGGGCCCAGAGATACCTCTCCGTCATACGGAGTGACAAATCCCAGTCTCGATTTGTGCCAACCCAACAGACACTTTCGGAGATACCTGTAATGTACCTTTATAGTCACCCAGTTACGTTGTGACGTTTGGCACACCCAAGGCACTCCTACAGCATCCGGGAGTTGCACAATCTCATGGTCTAAGGAAATGATACTTGACATCCAGAAAAGCTACAGCAAACGAACTACACGATCTTTGTGCTATGCTTAGGTTTGGGTCTTGTCCATCACATCATTCTCCTAATGATGTGATCCCGTTATCAATGACATCCCCATGTCCATAGTCAGGAAACCATGACTATCTATTGATCAACGAGCTAGTCAACTAGAGGCTCACTAGGGACACATTGTGGTCTATGTATTCACACATGTATTACGATTTCCGGATAATACAATTATAGCATGAATAATAGACAATTATCATGAACAAGGAAATATAATAATCATTTTATTATTGCCTCTAGGGCATATTTCCAACAGTCTCCCACTTGCACTAGAGTCAATCATCTAGTTACATTGTGATGAATCGAACACCCATGGAATTCTGGTGTTGATCATGTTTTGCTCTAGGGAGAGGTTTAGTCAACGGATCTACTACATTCAGGTCCGTATGTACTTTACAAATCTCTATGTCTCCATTTTGAACACTTTCACGAATGGAGTTGAAGCGACGCTTGATATGCCTGGTCTTCCTGTGAAACCTGGGCTCCTTGGCAAGGGCAATAGCTCCAGTGTTGTCACAGAAGAGAGTCATCGGGCCCGACGCATTGGGTATGACTCCTAGGTCGGTAATGAACTCCTTCACCTAGACTGCTACGTGTGCTGCCTCCAAGGCTGCCATGTACTCCGCTTCACATGTAGATCCCGCCACAACGCTTTGCTTGCAACTGCACCAGCTTACTGCCCCACCATTCAAAATATACACGTATCCGGTTTGTGACTTAGAGTCATCCAGATCTGTGTCGAAGCTAGCGTCGACGTAACCCTTTACGATGAGCTCTTCGTCACCTCCATAAACGAGAAACATTTCCTTAGTCCTTTTCAGGTACTTCAGGATATTCTTGACCGCTGTCCAGTGTTCCTTGCCGGGATTACTTTGGTGCCTACCTACCAAACTTATGGCAAGGTTTACATCAGGTCTGGTACACAGCATGGCATACATAATAGACCCTATGGCTGAGGAATAGGGGATGACACTCATCTCTTCTATATCTTCTTTCGTGGTCGGACATTGAGCTGAGCTCAATTTCACACCTTGCAACACAGGCAAGAACCCCTTCTTAGACTGATCCATATTGAACTTCTTCAATATCTTATCAAGGTATGTACTTTGTGAAAGACCTATGAGGCGTCTTGATCTATCTCTATAGATCTTGATGCCTAATATATAAGCAGCTTCTCCAAGGTCCTTCATTGAAAACTCTTATTCAAGTAGGCCTTAATGCTGTCCAAAAGCTCTATATCATTTCTCATCAAAAGTATGTCATCTACATATAATATGAGAAATGCTACAGAGCTCCCACTCACTTTCTCGTAAACGCAGGCTTCTCCATAAGTCTGCATAAACCCAAACGCTTTGATCATCTCATCAAAGCGAGTGTTCCAACTCCGAGATGCTTGCACCAGCCCATAAATCGAACATAGGAGCTTGCACACCTTGTCAGCATTCTTAGGATCGACAAAACCTTCCGGGCTGCATCATATACAATTCTTCCTTAAGGAAACCATTAAGGAATGCCGTTTTGACGTCCATTTGCCATATCTCATAATCATAGAATGCGCCAATTGCTAACATGATTTGGACGGACTTCAGCTTCGCTACAGGTGAGAAAGTCTCATCGTAGTCAACCCCTTGAACTTGTCGATAACCCTTAGCGACAAGCCGAGCTTTATAGATGGTCACATTACCATCCGTGTCTGTCTTCTTCTTAAAGATCCATTTATTTTCTATGGCTCGCCGATCATCGGGCAAGTCAGTGAAAGTCCATACTTTGTTTTCATACATGGATCCTATCTCGGATTTCATGGCTTCCATCCATTTTCGGAATCTGGGCCCGCCATCGCTTCTTCATAGTTCGAAGGTTCACCATTGTCTAACAACATGATTTCCAAAACAGGGTTGCCGTACCACTCTGGTGCGGAACGTGTCCTTGTGGACCTTCGAAGTTCAGTAGGAGCTTGATCAGAAGTATCTTGATCATCATCATTAACTTCCTCTCTAATTGGTGCAGGCACCACAGGAACATTTTCCTGAGCTGCGCTACTCTCTGCTTCAAGAGGCAGTACTTCATCAAGCTCTACTTTCCTCCCACTTACTTCTTTCGAGAGAAACTCCTACTCTAGAAAGGATCCATTCTTGGCAACAAAGATCTTGCCTTCGGATCTGAGGTAGAAGGTATACCCAATAGTTTCTTTAGGGTATCCTATGAAGACACATTTTTCCGACTTGGGTTCGAGCTTTTTAGGTTAAAGTTTCTTGACATAAGCATCGCATCCCCAAACTTTTAGAAACGACAGCTTAGGTTTCTTCCCAAACCATAATTCATACGGTGTCGTCTCAACGGATTTCGACGGTGCCCTATTTAAAGTGAATGCGGCAGTCTCTAAAGCATAGCCCCAAAATGATAGCGGTAAATCGGTAAGAGACATCATAGATCGCACCATAGCTAATAGAGTGCGATTACGACGTTCGGACACACCATTAAGCCGAGGTGTTCCAGGCGGCGTCAGTTGTGAAACTATTCCACATTTTCTTAAGTGTGTGCCAAACTCGTGACTCAAGTATTCTCCCCCACGATCTGATCGCAAGAACTTGATTTTCCTGTCACGTTGATTCTCAACCTCACTCTAAAATTCCTTGAACTTTTCAAAGGTCCCAGACTTATGTTTCATTAAGTAGACATACCCATATCTACTCAAGTCATCCGTGAGGGTGAGAACATAACGATAGCCACTGCGAGCCTCAACGCTCATTGGACTGCACACATCAGTATGTATGATTTCCAATAAGTTGGTTGCTCGCTCCATTGTTCCTGAGAACGGAGTCTTGGTCATTTTACCCATGAGGCATGGTTCACATGTGTCAAATGATTCATAATCAAGAGATTCTAAAAGTCCATCTACATGGAGCTTCTTCATGTGTTTGACACCTATGTGACCAAGGCGGCAGTGCCACAAGTATGTGGGACTATCATTATCAACCTTACATCTTTTGGTATTCACACTATGAACATGTGTAGCATTACGCTTGAGATTCATTAAGAATAAACCATTCACCATCGGAGCATGACCATAAAACATATCTCTCATATAAATAGAACAACCATTATTCTCAGATTTAAATGAGTAGCCATCTCGTATTAAACGAGATCCTGATACAATGTTCATGCTCAAAGCTGGCACTAAATAACAATTATTGAGGTTTAAAACTAATCCCGTAAGTAAATGTGGAGGTAGCGTGCCGACGGCGATCACATCGACCTTGGAACCATTCCCGACGCGCATCGTCACCTCGTCCTTCGCCAGTCTCCGCTTATTCCGCAGCTCCTGCTTTGAGTTACAAATGTGAGCAACTGCACCGGTATCAAATACCCAGGAGCTACTATGAGTACTGGTAAGGTACACATCAATTACATGTATATCACATATACCTTTCATGATGCCGGCCTTCTTGTCCGCTAAGTATTTGGGGCAGTTCCGCTTCCAGTGACCACTTCCCTTGCAATAAAAACACTCAGTCTCGGGCTTGGGTCCATTCTTTGGCTTCTTCCCGGTAGCTTGCTTACCGGGCGCGGCAACTCCCTTGCCGTCCTTCTTGAAGTTCTTCTTACCCTTGCCTTTCTTGAACTTACTGGTTTTATTCACCATCAACACTTGATGTTCCTTTTTGACTTCTACCTCTGCTGATTTCAGCATTGCAAATACTTCAGGAATGGTCTTTTCCATCCCCTGCATATTGAAGTTCATCACAAAGCTCTTGTAGCTTGGTGGAAGCGACTAGAGGATTCTGTCAATGACCGCGTCATCCGGGAGATTAACTCCCAGCTGAGTCAAGCGGTTATGTAACCCAGACATTGTGAGTATGTGCTCACTGGCAGAACTATTTTCCTCCATCTTACAGCTGAAGAACTTGTCGGAGACTTCATATCTCTCGACCCGGGCATGAGCTTGAAAAACCATTTTCAGATCTTCGAACATCTCATATGCTTCGTGTCTCTCAAAATGCTTTTGGAGCCCCGGTTCTAAGCTGTAAAGCATGCCGCACTGAACGAGGGAGTAATCATCAGCACGTGTCTGCCAAGCGTTCATAACGTCTTGTTCTACAGGGAGAGCAGGTGCTTCACCTAGCGGTGCTTGTAGGACATAATCTTTCTTGGCAGCTATGAGGATGATCCTCAGGTTCCGGACCCAGTCCGTATAGTTGCTGCCATCATCTTTCAGCTTGGTTTTCTCTAGGAACGTGTTGAAGTTGAGGACAACGTTGGCCATTTGATCTACAAGACATATTGTAAAGATTTTAGACTAAGTTCATGATAATTAAGTTCATCTAATCAAATTATTCAATGAACTCCCACTTAGATAGACATCCCTCCAGTCATCTAAGTATAACATGATCCGAGTTGACTAGGCCATGTCCGATCATCACGTGAGACGGACTAGTCAACATCGGTGAACATCTTCATGTTGATCGTATCTTCTACACGACTCATGCTCGGCCTTTTGGTCTTCTATGTTCCGAGGCCATTTCTGTACATGCTAGGCTCGTCAAGTCAACCTAAGTGTTTGCATGTGTAAATCTGTCTTACACCCATTGTATGTGAACGTTGGAATCTATCACACCCGATCATCATGTGGTGCTTCGAAACAACAAACCCGTTGCAACGGCGCACAATTAGGGGAAACACTTTCTTGAAATTATTATGAGGGATCATCTTATTTACTACCATCATTCTAAGTAAACAAGATGCAAAAACATGATAAACATCTCATGCAATCAAATAATAGTGACATGATATGGCCAATATCATATAGCTCCTGTGATCTCCATCTTGGGGCTCCATGATCATCTTGTCACCGGCATGACACCATGATCTCCATCATCATGATCTCCATCATCGTGTCTCCATGAAGTTGCTCGCCAACTATTACTTCTACTACTATGGCTAACACATTTAGCAATAAAGTAAAGTAATTTACATGGCGTTTCTCAATGACACGCAGGTCATACAAAAAATAAAGACAACTCCTATGGCTCCTGCCGGTTGTCATACTCATCGACATGCAAGTCGTGATTCCTATTACAAGAACATGATCTCATACATCACATATATCATTCATCATTCATCACAACTTTGTCCATATCACATCATAAAACACTTGCTACAAAAACAAGTTAGACGTCCTCTAATTGTTGTTGCAAGTTTTACGTGGCTGCAAGAGGGTTCTAGCAAGAACGTTTTCTTACCTACGTTAAAGCCACAACGTGATTTGTCAACTTCTATTTACCCTTCATAAGGACCCTTTTCGTCAAATCCACTCCAACTAAAGTGGGAGAGACAGACACCCGCCAGCCACCTTATGCAACTAGTGCATGTCAGTCGGTGGAACCAGTCTCATGTAAGCGTACGTGTAAGGTTGGTCCGGGCGGCTTCATCCCACAATACCGCTGAAGCAAAATAAGACTAGTAGCGGCAAGAAAGTTGACAACATCTACGCCCACAACAAATTGTGTTCTACTCGTGCAAAGAGAACTACGCATAGACCTAGCTCATGATGCCACTGTTGGGGAACGTTGCAGAAAACAAAAAAAATTCCTACGTTTTCACCAAGATCCATCTATGAGTTCATCTAGCAACGAGTGATCGGATGCATCTACATACCTTTGTAGATCACGAGCGGAAGCGTTCAAAGAGCACCAGGGCAGTGGACGATGGCGAGGCCTAGGAAGGGAACGACACGGAGGCAGGGAAGACTTGGCAGTTGTTTCCCACGCGGAGGGGAGTACGACTGTACGAGGGTTTACTGGTTCATCTGCCGTCGCCGGAGAATAACAGCAGGTGTGGGTGAGTAGAGGGATGGCTAGGCCAGCGATGGGAGTACTGTGGGGCGGTGAGGCCTGCGCGGCAGCAGAGCCGGCCATGGGGAGGAGGGAGCAGGCAGTCCCGCCGGCGCTTGTTTGAGCGGCTGGAGCAGGAAGAGCAGAGATTGAAGAAGCACGACGGCCATTTGATGGCCATCCAATAGTCACTGCTTGTGCGTCAACCTTTTTTTAGGAAAGTCTCAAATCTGTGGAAAATAGCATACAGCCCATTTGCTAATTCTTAAGGTTTTTTTGGAGCCCATATTCTTTTTGTTAGCATTACAGCCCATATTGTGGCCACGGTTAAAAAATTATACGAAATTTTGCATATTTCGGTGCAGTCCGAACTGTTTTTAATCCCGAAATTTCGACTCACATTCAAACTGATTTTTAAAAATAAATGTATATCAATATAAAATCCAACAAATTCTCCACGCATAAAAATTAATGTAATTTAAAATCTTGAAATGAAAAAAAAGATATTTGAAACTAATTGCCGGTTTGATGTGTTTTAAAAATGTACATCCCATTTCTCATTACTGATGGGCCATTTTCTCGGCCAGCCGAATGAAAGCTCTCCTCGTCTTGAAAGATTTGCAGCCCAACAGGCCTGACAAAGCGACTTACTTGGCAAATCACAAAAAAACTGGGATGTGGCCGTGGACCCAGCTGTCAGTCCATTTGTTTCTTAGTCCATTTGGTGGGTTGGGTGAAACAATGATGTAGCATCTATGCAGCCCATTTAACTCCCATTTGCATTTTTCTCGAAAGCTACGGACTTGCTGGGCTGGGTGAAAATATCATGTTGGGATAGACGAAGAAATGTTATAAAAACATAAACACATGATTGCACGTCAGTAAAATCTTTGCAAGCTTATGTACACAATCACTAGGAGTTAACTTGCCAAGTTATATATTAACAATTATTATTATTATTTTGTAATAACTTTCAACTTACGAAATAAAATATCATTTTAATTTGATGAGTTAATAGTACATGGGGTATTATTATTTTTTAGGCTAGACGTGGGATAATTGAGTTGGTTCTAGGGGAAAGTACTGGGAGAAAAATCAGTTTACATCGAAAAAGAAAGTGGCAGAAAATTCAGAGACCTGCTGGGTCCACCTGAGGAGGGGAATATGTTGGGAGGAAGGAGATTCAAAGCACGGCAGCCGAGTGAACTAGTTTTTTTTACAGACAAGTGAACTAGTTTACATACATAAGCAAATTGCCACTAAAAAAAGCAATCAGGTTAATGGGTTCTTAAAAGAAATATTTCGGACAAAACAGATAATTACGACACATAGGCTAATGCATGAAACACTCACATGATAAAGGTGCTTATAAACAGATAAAGTACAACATCTAGACCTTCCTGGCACACTTGATCATGATGCTGCGGCTGTTCATGTACTCGTCGGTTACGAGAAGCAGACACGCCCTCATGTCCAAGATCTGCATGTACATGTCGTAGCATGCGTATGCGCCCTTGGCCACGTAGGTTATGTAGGCTAGATTTAGAGGTACCATGTGTTCAGGTCGTCTTCTTTCATGTTGGCGTATCAGGGGTCGATGATGGTCTCACCGAGGTCAACCACGGAGTCCTTCTCCTGCCCGTTGCTGATGATCTTGTATTGCTTCTGGATGTCGACAAGCTTGTTGCACCAGATGGCCGAATCGTCACGTTCTTCCTTCTCTCCACCGTAGCAAAGGTGCAGTCGGCGCTGCCGATGAAACGGGCGAATGCTCCAGAACCTGGTGCGGCCATAGGACTGATGCGAGGCAGAGCTTCACCGAGTCCGTATCGTTGGTGTACATCACATTCAACTTGGTGCAGCCATAGGACTGAACGGCGAACTCAAAGGGGAACTCCTTGCTGAAGTCCATATCCAGCAGGCTCACCCCTCGGATCGCCATTGGAGTCTCTTCGAGTGAACGAGTGTGTAGGCGGCAGCAGTTCGTTTTTCAGCTCCTGGGGAACTAGATTCAACAGTAAGCTGAGTGTGTACAGGTGACAACAGTTACTACCCCTCCCTCGTCCACTGCACGCCCGGTAGAAGATGCACCCTCGGCCACATGTCGGTTCACGAGCATGTCTGTATTGGTACTGTAATAACAGGAGTTAGTGGTCACTTTACTTAAATTTAATTAGCTTTAATAGAAGTTTGTACTTAAAACAAGCAATGCATTCGCTCGTTCTATCAGTTCCACAGGATCAACATGCACAACAATTAGAATTATTATTCTCAGGACGCACACGATCATCACATTTGTCGCACTTTCACAAAGATAATACTACCGAGTTTGAACTGTTTGATATGGTTGTTGTCCTCTGCATCATCATGCCATGTTTCCCAGCTTGCAAGATTCAGAACCAACAAATAAGATCCAAATAATAAGTACAACAAAGATGCCTACACATCTCATTGATTCCCAGCTTGCAAGATTCAGAACCAACAAATAAGATCCAAATAATAAGTACAACAAAGATGCCTACACATCTCACTGATTCCCAGCTTGCAAGATTCAGAACCAACCCATTAGAGCCTTTTGATAAAGTGAATATCGGGATTAAATCCATCTGGGCTAGCCATGTCATACAATCGAAGAACTTGGCGAATGCTCTTGACCGTCACAACATCTTTAGTTGAGTATTCCTATTTGCACAACATGTTTGCACAGCACAAACAAGGAGACATGAGAGCATGATTTCGCTTTAATAGCGGCCTCCTTGAACTCAACCTCCAGCTCTGCTTGGATGAGGTCTGCCTGGAGTTCCATGATTCAATTCATGCGCCTTTTTCTGTAGTTCACCTGAAATGAAGCAAAGATTGCATCATTCAGCTAGCAAGAAGTACTTGCTCTAGTGAGCTGGCAGGTTCTTCTTTAGTAGTTGCACTAAAATTGAGGAACATTAAGGTTGGCTGTCCGGCTCATGTAAGGTGCAACTATAATTTTCTTATCCTTTTGTGCAGTTCCACTAAAATAAAGTGCCATTGTGGTGACAGTGATGGCTCCATCTTGCAAAGGCTAATAAAATGTTGCACGAGATTACCAGCAGAACTTGACGGAGATTTTGGAAACTCCAATCACCATTTTGTGCAGTTCCACCAAAATTGAGAGATGTTGCCCATGTGACATTTTAGTTGAACTACACAAGACACTCATTCCAAAAAAGTGTTTTCTGCAGTTCACCAAAAGGTCACAATAGAAACAAGGTGAAATGGATATCCCTATCTGCACAAAAAGATAGAAAGTAAACAGTGGCTGGTCAACAAGAATATACGAAACATATACAAAATGAAAAGAAGCATCTTAATTATGTTCATGGCAATCACGCAAGGACAATAGAAATTTTAAAATGCCAGCGATGCTTCATGTTACCAGAAGCATTACGATCAACAATGAGATTCCTCAAACACGGGATTACTTTAATGGTGGCATTGCTTGTTTACTAGACATAGTAAATCAACAGCAGCTAAAGAGTTGGTTTAAGGGCATGGGACCGTAGGGACACCAGGACACTCAGCAGCGTAAAGGAGCAACTTACTTATCATACTGGGGAAAATAGCAGGAGTGCCATTGTACTATGTGAGGGCAGCAAATCTAATCCTGGAGACCTTTTACTATGTGAGGGCAACAAATCTAATCCTGAGACCTTTTACTATGTGAGGGCAACAAATCTAATCCTGGAGACCTTTTACTATGTGATGGCAGCAAATCTAATCCTGGACATACTCTCTTGACTTGTCCACCAGCCGCCACATTCTATCCTTTTTTCAACCAATAATAGATCTGTTCCTTATCCAGTTTGTACTATGTTTTCCCATTATTTCCCTTTTGAACCAAGAGACCGGTTGGGTATCCGGTCTCTACTACTTTCACCATATTATTTCCTCTTCGAATCAAGTCCTAGATTCATGCTACAACTTTCCCCCTTTCTTTGTTGTTTGAACAAAGCCCTAGATTCGAATGCATGAAGTAGCTTTACCTCTAATAATACTAAAAATTTAGGTGGCTTTGGAAGAGCTGATGGGAGTAGAAAAAGATGCACATGCAGACACGTGGGGAGCCGGGGCAGTAGAGCAAGGCCACTTTTGAAGAACTTATACCTGAGGGTCGCCGGGATGTCGGCGGCGGCAAGTCGGATCTGCGGACAATACGGCAGGGAGGAAGAAGGGTCGGAGGACCTCCCGAGCCGGCCATGTGTCGGAGAGAACGGCATGGGCCCCTCCGGCAGCTGTGGGTTTCCTCCCTCGGCGGCGATGACCGCGTGAACGATGCACCTTTTAGTCCTCTACACACACCTGCCGAAGGGATCCGACCGGACCTGTGACCAGCGGTGAGCAGAGAGAAAATGTCGCTACCGCTGTCTTGTTTATATCTGGAGAGGATGAGAGAATGAAGAGAGCAACCCTAGTAAAGCAAGCGCTCAGGCCCCTGCGTCCATATATAGTGGAGTGATTATCTTTTTTCTCTCCACAACAAGCGTTTCAATTTGTGTACATGGCATTAAAGAAAAGAAACTCTCTATTTAAGGTGACTACTGTACGACTCCTACTTACTACTAGTAGTACTACAGTATTGTTCACTTGTGCTCCCCACCCCTCCATTCATTGAACAACCCCACGGGTGGATAAACATACAGTAAGTACTGTATTTATATAGAACGAACAAGCTCGAACTGTTTTCGCGTAGTTAAAAGTTGAGGGCGTGGCTTTTCCCGGGCAGTACGTGCGGCAGTTTTCGGGTAGGGCCAGAAGACTATTTTATTTTTAAAAAAAACTTCGAGACGGCCACATAGCATGGAGCCGACCCCAACGACTTTAAGCTTACAGGCACGGTACAAGCTATCCTAAACTACTATACACATGAAACTGCCACACGAGCGTCCGGGCTGCGCTTGGCTCTTCGCCTCTTCATGAAGTCGAACAATGATGGAATACTACTGCACTGGAGGAGTACTACAGTACGCTTCTGGCCATCTAACACCGATTGAACTGCTGCATGTCCACCGCATGCGGGAGGGAGAGCGTGTAGCGAAAGCTTCTCCTAGTCTTGCCAGCCACCACACTCATGGGCGAGGGAGGGACGCTCCTGCCTTTGCGTGTATGATAGGTGGGCCCTACAGGTGTGCGACCGACCTGTCATACAGCCAAAGGCATGTGCAATTAAGTCCGCGAGGGAGAGGATAATCGAACTTCTCGTTGATGTACGAGTTGACGCAACACATCAAAGCACTGCACTCGATATATTTCAATAATTTGCGTGTGTGACTCCCAGATGCAGAGGCCGGGGGTCATCATCCTCCTTTTCGAGAAAAAATGGACGCGTGTGTGAGAGGATGAGTGCATGCGTGCACCTCTTCTCTTCCTGTATAACGTACTACTAAACTCAGAGTACACATTTTTATGGGTGGCACGATGGTGCGTGCGAGAAGTTCCGAGAGATAGGTTTAATGCATTAATTGCAATGCATGCATGCATAAAGTACATGCATTGGTCAATTTTCTCTTAATACTTGCATGCAATGATTTAATGCACCTTGGAATCTGAACATGTGTTGGAGACAACCAAATTGAGTCTTATAAAATGGAAAAACTAAAATTTTGAGATAAGCCCTATAAAACCGGAAAGGAGGGAGTTGAAAAAGAAGTACTCCATCCGGGAATAGTGCCGCACTCCGAAACTAGAACCGTCAATAAATTTTGAGCTTGCGTCTCGTCACATTCCAAATTACTCCATGCTATATTGAATTGCAAACCTGTTCACATCGATCACAACCTAAACGGTTTCCCACTTAGGAGCGTATCATTACTCGGTTATAAATACCAGTATGCCAAGATGACTGCACATTCCTCCTCAACTCCTCATCCACAAAAACAAACAAGTCAATCAGCATCCTTCTCTTGCGTCTGCCATGGCCAGCGTGAGTTCTGGGTCGAGAGATTGCCACCAGGGAGAGGCGAGCATGGAAGCGGAAGCACGAGAGATGTCCCGCCTCGCTGCAAGAGCAGCCGACATGTCCCACCGCGCGGAAGTAGCAGCACAGAGGTCCCGCCGTGCCGCTGAAGCAGCACGGAGGTCCCGTCGTGCCGTCGATGCAGCAGACTGGTCCGGCCGCACCGCGGAAGCAGCAGAGATGTCCCGCCGCGCCACGAATGTAGTAGAGATGTCCCGCCGCGCCGCGGCGGCCTGGGAAAATTTCTCGCGGGCACGCGACGACTGTTATAGGCGCATGCATGCGATCGTCCATAGCCAGATGGATCAGATCTCCCGCTCGGCGAGGTTGCAGGACGACATGATAGCCTCATTTGAACAGGATACCAGCGTCATCCGGCAACTAAGGGAGGGCAATGAGAGGCTCCGGGACGAGCGCGACCTACTGAGGGAGAAGATCGTCCGAAGTGCAGACCTGCAGGAGGAGATTAGTGCCTTGTTGAAGAAACTTATGGACGAGAATGACATGCTCCGCAACGAGCGCCAAAGGCTGGTGGAGGAATCCGTGGATGTTCTCAAGCAATGTCTTCAGGACACGAAGGAGCTCATTGCCGCTCGCCGCGGAGAGTAGTTTCCTGGTTTCTTTTGATGTAATAATCAGTTTAGGATGTGGATTGTGTCGTCGATTGTGAAATGTTGGGTTCTAGCGCGGATGTTTGGCCTTTGTTGGCCTCTTGGGATGTTGCGATTTCAATCTGGTAGCTTTTAGTCCTTCGTGTTAGGCTGGAGTTGTGCTGAACTTCTTGTGAATTGTGGTGGTTTTCAGTAATGAAAATCGGAAGGGGCAAGCCCTTCTTTGATAAAAAAAATTAATCGTCCTTATATATTCATCAGTCTTGCTATAAGTCGCAGTAGATGCTATATAGGTCCGTCGGATCTTACATCAAGATCCGCGCTTTCAGATTTTCTTTTTTCTCTCTTAAATCTCAGTTGAGTGAGACATAGCCACGCCATTAAACAGAGGCTCGGGCGCCATTAATGGATACCTTGGGAGAGAGGTTGACGGCAGATGGAGGTCAAAGGGCTCTCCTCCCGATAAGCACGCGCAGGGGTCTGATCGCACGCCTCTCATACTCAAATAGCTACCCTGCACATCGCCTCCTAGCTAATAAAAAAGGGGACGCGTGGCGGCACGTAAATGGTACTAGTAAGTAGAACGCCCACAGTTTCAATAATACTTGTGTTTCCGATTGTAACGTGACAACACTTCTTCCAAAATGACTTTGTTGATTGTTAATGTGTGCGCCTTCGCAAATCGGACTGCAAATTTACCACAACATGTTGGTGCCATGTCATGGCACCAAGCCAAGTTTCATTATTTTCATGCGTGTTCTGGATTTACAGGAATTAAAAAACTAAGTTTCTCAATGTTTCCAACCCAGCCACGATGCCCAGAATTTTGAATTTCATTCCCATTTCTTGCATGGATCCTAGAAATTTACCCGAGGACACACATGTGATTTTTCAACCAACTTTGGTGCACTGGAACATGTGCTTGTATTTCAAATTTGAATTATGCACACAAAGGTGACACATTCCCTCCCAGAACTACGAGCCTTCTTGAGAGAAGCTCTGATTTGCAAGAAGCTTATACCAAAATTTGTTCCTATTCGGCCAATTTTTTTACCACGGCATGGTACTACCATGACATGACACCATGCCAAGTTTCATGATTTTAAACCAAGTTTCTCAATGTTATCGACCGAGCCACGATGCCCAGATGTTTGAATTTGATTCTCATTTTTTGCATGGGACCTACTCCCTCCTTCCATCTATATAGGGCCTAATGTGTGTTTCAAGACAACCTTTGACTATTGACAAGATTAATAGCACATGAGTTGTATACTATGCAAATTATATTATTGGAAGCTCCTTTGACATACAAAATTGAAGGTATGCTTTGTGTGAGTTGCATGTCACATATTATTGCTTTAATGTTTGGTCAAAGTTAGCCTTGAAAAACGCATTAGGACCTATATGCATGAGAGGAGTCGACTTCGAGAGAACGTGTTTGTTCGAGAGACACCGAGGAAGACTACTATATATCGATGGTGCATGTAGGTGGGAATTAAACTAAGGGATGGTCTTATTGGTTTCGGGGATATAGGGGAAGAGTGAGACGC
>NC_041380.1:358634320-358652417 GCF_002162155.2 Triticum dicoccoides
TGTTAAGTGTGAGTGTGTGTTTTACCCATCCAGGCAGAAGTTATGTGCACAAAAGAGGAGAACGATTCGATGTGGCGTTAGGATTGAGGGTAATTAACTACGTATGGAGACATAGAGACCTTGAACATGCTGTGAGAGGTATACATGTATACGTGGGATGTGTGTGTGTGCACGCGCGCATGATCGAGATAAAAGAAAGAAGACATAAGTCATAAGATCAACGACATGGGAGAGACGGATCAGTATGACAATATGCATGCATGTGAGAATGCATGGAAGAAGTCCCGAGAATTGAGCATGTGTTTTTGTCTTTAAGAGATAGTGGCGTGGGCTGGAGCATGCATCTATGGCGAGCAGAGGGAGTGAGGCGCAATGATTGTGCAAAAGAGACCAACCTATAAATGCATATGTATGGAGAGACATATATAGTGTGGGTGATAGGAAGCAAGACTCCGTGCGAGAAAGAAATGTTGACGGAGAAACTACAGATAGATACAGAGATGGAGATGCTAGCTAGAGGGACATCCGCTAGGGTGGTTCAAAGGGTGAAGTTATATATGTGTGTGAGAGGGGACTTGACTGCATGTAGAGAGAAACATATGTAGTGTGCGTGATAGGAATCAAGAGTGAGGGCGAGAAATAAGGTTGATGGAGAAACAGATAAATAGAAAGATAAAGATGCTAGCTAGTGTGCGTTAGAGATAGGAGTCGAGTGGATCAGAAGGCTGGGTTATGTGTGTTGGTGTGAGAGAGATAGAGAGAGGGTGCGTGTGAGTCACATACAAACAGATATCAGAGAGAAATGAGATCCAGAGAGACGGAGTTTTGTGTCTGTGAGAGAGAAAGATATTTCACAACGAGAGTGATAGCTAGAGAGACATACGAGGGAACGCAAGATATCTCTAGGGAGAGAGGGTGTGTGTGAGTGACATACAAGAGAACAATGGAGAAATATGAGACCCTGGGAGACAGAGTTTGTGTTTGTGTGTGAGAAAGAGATATTGAAGAGGAAGAGTCGTAGGTTCTCATATCTAAGGAGCGAAAGACATCTCTGTATGAGGGGTGTGCGAGTGGCACACATGGGAATAGTAGAGAGAAATGAGACCCCGGGAGACAAAGTTTTGTGTTTGTGTGAGAGAAAGAGATTCCACATGGAGAATCATAGTTAGAGACACATAGCAGGGAGCGAGATATACTTAGAGAGAGATAGAGTGACGAAGGTCGAGGGAGAGAGTACCGTCAGTGTGTTACGAAGATAAAAGATCATTGTCGACATACAGGTAGCATGAGAGATACCTGAGAGACGATGAACGCGTATAGGTCCAGAGAGATAGTCCTATATAAGCATGTGCGATAGCTATATGAGATGAATATCTGGATTAAAGGGGATTCAAATATTTAAACTGGAGATCACGACATCGATAATATCATAATGCAAATTGGTGTATCAAACATGCATATTCATTTGAATTTGGGCACACGTGTAATGTTTTGTGATCCATAGATTCTTCAATTACAAACAATGCATGGTTTATATGCAATTAATGTCTAAACGGGATTACACTATATGTTGCGTGTGTGAAACACATTATACATGTTTGAGAAGTAAAAAAAACCCGCATGAAACACACATTAATTAGAGACAGTTAGCGAGGAATGCATACATTGGATTTCAACATAAAGTGGTTTCAAATATTTGAAAATCCAAATTGATGGATACAACCTTATGAATCTGAGATCATGCCATTTGTAAACCATATTTATGTATATGGTGTTGTGCTTTTGAAAGTATATATAAAAATGATGTATATAGAATGTAATTCCAATTGAAAATGGATCCCGCCCGAAAAAATAGAATACAAACGGGATTCGAATTGAGTTGGCACGGTAAACGTGCACTCTGCAAAATTTGAACGAAGCGGGGAAAGTTGCAGTAACTGCCCAAAACCAAAATCTGCGAGATGGAAATCACTACTGCCTATCCCTGCCACGCAAAGCCTATATGCTGGATTTCTATAGATAGGGGTAGGTTTGTAATTTCGCCCAAACGTGACGTAACCGCCTCTCACCCGGATTCATACACGGTGGGCGCCAAAACACAGTGTGTCCTCGCCCGAAATCGACTCCCTCCCTGATTCATATTCATACACGGTGGGTGCCAAAAACAAACTCTCGTCGGCAAATATTCGGTGTATGCAAGATTACCATCCTATCCCCAACCGACTAGTGTTGCTGTGATGTAGTAGAAATTTGAAACAGGGGCTAAGTTTGTAAATTTCCTCGCATTTGAGACAAGCGCGCCCTGAATACATGGTTCCCCCTTCCTCTCTACCTCCCATTTCCCCATTCATACTCCGTGGGCGCCAAAACACCCTCTCCACCCCACCCTCCTCCGTCCGCCACCGTCCGCCACCCCATCCACTGCCATCCTCCTCCACCATGTCGGAGCTGATACCCCGACGGCACCGTCCATTACAAGATATCGACTTCTCTCATCCACGGCTTTGGACCGGGATCCTTGCATCCCGTCCTCTCGCTTCATCCCCGCCGTCGTCCACCTTGCCGGCGCCGCTCCTACGACCGTCTCGTCCACCGCACCCCGCCGCCACCGTCTACCCTCCTAGATCTGCTTCCACGCCGCTGACAGCCATCGCTACCACAGCACCATCAAATTCTCAGCAGACGCGTACACGGCGCCGCACTAGAGGCGGTACTCTTTCGTATCTGCTCAACTTATTTATCGCAGCAAGAAAATAGATCACCACTGCTTTACTCTGATTTCTTGTCTTGGTTGCAAAGTTGCCTTTGTCCGGTTTGCACCTTCAGATCCGCCATGGCACGCTCAACACCATACTCGCAATGCTTATGGTTTTCCCCTTTTATATTCCACACTAGTTAAATCACAATAGACTAAATTTCAAAATTGGGTCAGTCAATTTTTCAGAGCTCGCCGGAGTTCGCCGGTGCGATCGAAGGGGCTCGGGTGGTTGTGGGGCCTCGCCGAACAAAGAAAACTCGACGCGGGTGGGGGTGGCGGAGGAACACAGGCGGTGGGGGCCGGTGGTCCGGCAGGCGGCCCGTGCGGTGTTCTGTATGGGAAGAATCAGAGACGAGGAAGAAGAAGGGTTAGGAGACGTAGGATCTTCATCCAACCGCCTGAAATGGTCGAGAGACAGCTAGGAGTTGCATTCTTAATGCGCTCTGGTTCATCATGTGTGGGCAGTGCGCAACCAACATTTTATTATCCAAAATCTGCTTGCTCTTCTTTACCATGTTCCTCTTCCGTTCTTCTTTAATATGTACTCTCTCCGTTCCTAAATACAAGTCTTTGTATAGATTCCACCATGGACTACATATGGAGCAAAATGAGTGAATCTACACTCTAAAATGTACCTGGATACATCTGTATGTGATCCATAGTGGAAATCTCTACCAAGACTTATATTTTGGAACGGAGGGAGTATGATAGTAGTACAGTATGTTCCTTGTACTAGAGATGAGCAGGGACATTTGCAATGTAGAGGTCTATACCGTCGGTTGTGATGGACACTTTGAGCCTCTCTGATTCGTAGGATCTTGTAAACATGTGAATAGGATTTGTAGTGGCCTGCCCACTTGAATCCTATAAGAATAGAAAGGAAATGCGAGGAGCTGTGTCGCCTTTGGGAGTTACATTGATACTAATAGTACCGCACCTTCACTTGAAGAGAGCTGGTATCCAAAGCCTTTCTAGCCGTGCCGGCAATACTAGCACATATATTCCAGCAAGTTCCACTTTGCTGATTTTACTCTGATGCTTAAGGTTTTCCCGTTATATCTACACTATGATATGTGTAGCTACTTTGTGTCGCACTAGCAGCAGTCCACTCTTGAAGCTAAACACTGCAATGACTTACAAAATTGGCACCAAGGCATTGAGTGCCATTCTGGATGCAATGAAACTCATACGCTCCCTGAGGGAGTCCTGGATTAGTGGGTGTCCGGATAGCCGGACTATACCTTCGGCCAGACTCCTGGACTATGAAGATACAAGATTGAAGACTTCGTCCCGTGTACGGAAGGGAATTTCCTTGGCGTGGAAGGCAAGCTTGGCGATACGGATATGTAGATCTCCTACCATTCTAACCGACTCTATGTAACCCTAGCCCTCTCCGGTGTCTATATAAATCGGAGAGTTTTAGTCCATAGGACGAACAACAATCATACCATAGGCTAGCTTCTAGGGTTTAGCCTCTCTGATCTCGTGGTAGATCTACTCTTGTACTACCCATATCATCAATATTAATCAAGCAGGACGTAGGGTTTTACCTCCATCAAGAGGGCCCGAACCTAAGTAAAACATCATGTCCCCTGCCTCCTGTTACCATCCGGCCTAGACGCACAGTTCGGGACCCCCTACCCGAGATCCGCCGGTTTTGACACCGACATTGGTGCTTTCATTGAGAGTTCCTCTGTGTCGTCACTTTTAGGCCCGATGGCTTCTCCGATCATCAACAGCGATGTGATCCAGGGTGAGACTTTTCTCCCCGGACAGATCTTCGTATTCGGCGGCTTTGCACTGCGGGCCAATTCGCTTGGTCATCTGGAGCAGATCGAAAGCTACGCCCCTGGCCATCAGGTCAGATTTGGAAGTTTGAACTACACGGCCGACACCCACGGAGACTTGATCTTCGACGGATTCGAGCCACAGCCGAGCGCGCCGCACTATCACGATGGGCATGATTTTAGCTCTGCCGCCAAACAGTGCCCTGGAGGCCGCACCTGTGTCCGCTCCGACCCCTAGCTCGGAGCCGATCACACCAATCGAGGATGGGTGGTTAGACACCACCTCGGGGGCTGCAATCTCCATGGCAATCGAGCCGAACACCAGCCCTATTCTCTGCGAAGCCCGTGACTCCAAGGAGCCGGACTCCTCTCCAGACTCCGAGCCCTCCGTGCCCCGACCGATCGAACCCGATTGGGCGCCGATCATGGAGTTCACCGCCGCGGACATATTTCAGCACTCGCCCTTCAGCGATATTCTGAATTCACTAAAGTCGCTTTCTTTATCAGGAGAGCCCTGGCCGGACTATGGTCAACAAGGTTGGGATGCGGATGATGAAGAAATTCAAAGCCCACCCACCACCCACTTCGTAGCCACTGTCGATAATTTAAACGACGTGCCCGACTTCGACTCCGAAGACATCGACGGTATGGACGACGATGTAGGAGATGAACATGAACCAACGCCTATAAGGCACTGGACAGCCACCTCATCTCATGATGTATACATGGTGGACACACCCAAAGGAAGCGACGACGAGGAACACAGGGATGCAACGAGGGATCGTTCACTCGAAAAGCAATCAAAGCGGCGACGTAAGCGCCGCTCCAAGCCCCGCCTCGACAGAGACATCAGCCATATAGACCCAGCCATAGAGCAGGACGAGCCGGCGGACGACAAACATGCCTTCGAGCAAACGTCCGAACAGGGCAACTTGGATAAACAAACCGAACACCCCGTCACCGGTAAAAACAACAGTCCGGACGACCTTACGCCGGATAAACTCATGGAGCAGAAGAACCTCCACAAAAGGCTCGTCGCCACTGTGCATAGCCTGAAAAAGCAGAAGCGGAAGCTCAAAACTGCGGAAGATGCACTCAGAATCAGATGGAGCAAATTACGCAACACCACAGACAAATATGCCGGCAGTCGCCGCACAAAAAGCTATCCAAAGCGAAAGCTACTACCTGAATTTGACGAGGAGGCCTTAGAGCCCCCGCAGTCAAAAAGTAGGAAAGCCATCCGGTCGGATGGACGACCGCATGGTCAGCATGGAGTGGCAAGCGGCGCCGCACACAAGCAGGCACGCGATCCACCAAAGGATCCGCAGCAAAAAGACGGCCCAGCTAGATCTATATACGGGCCAAGAAAGCAAGCCCTAGTAAGCAATGCAACACAACAAATATCCGAACATCACGACACACCCAAATACAGGGGTGCCGCACACCCCCTATGTTTCACCGATGAGCTGCTGGACCATGAATTTCTAGCGGGATTCAAGCCCGTAAACATAGAGGCGTACGACGGAACAACAGACCCTGGGGTCTGGATCGAGGATTATATCCTCCACATACACATGGCCAGAGGAGATGACCTCCACGCCATAAAATACTTACCCCTCAAGCTTAAAGGGCCAGCCCGGCATTGGCTCAAAAGCCTTCCCAAAAACACCATTGGAAGTTGGGAAGAGCTTGAGGATGCTTTCTGGGAAAATTTTCAAGGGACCTTTGTCCGCCCTCCGGATGCAGACGATCTCAGTCACATAACTCAACAGCCCGGAGAGTCAGCCCGGAAATTCCAGAACAGATTTCTTACTAAAAAGAATCAGATAGTCGACTCTCCAGACGCCGAAGCCCTAGCAGCTTTTAAGCACAACGTTCGAGACGAATGGCTCGCCAGACACCTCGGCCAAGAAAAGCCAAGAACAATGGCCGCATTAACAAGCCTCATGACCCGCTTTTGCGTAGGAGAGGACAGCTGATTGGCAAGATGTAGCACCAGTGACCCAAGTACATCCGAAGTTAGGGATGGAAACGGAAAACCCCAACGCAGCAAGGACCAGCGCCGGAATAAGGGAAACAACCCAAAGAGCACGGCGGTCAACGCCGGATTCAAAAGCTCGCGGCAGAATCAGAGAAAGCCGCCCCTCAAGGATAACAGGGATGAGCTATCCAACTTAAACAAAATCTTGGACAAGATATGTCAAATACACAGTACTCCCGGGAAGCCTGCGAACCATACCCATAGAGATTGTTGGGTTTTCAAGCAAGCCGGCAAACTCAACACCGAACACAAGGGGCTCGACACACCAAGTGAGGACGACGACGAACCCCACAAGTAGAGCACCAGGAAACAAAAGGATTTCTCACAAGAAGTCAAAACAGTACACTTACTTCACGTGACGAACAGAATGGCGCCACCAGAGATACGCGCCATACGGCCTATCCCAAAGGAGCCTCGCCAATGGTTGTTAAAACCGATCACCTTCGACCATCAGGATTACTCTAGAAATATCCGGAACGCAGACTGGACTGCCTTGGTATTAGATCCAATAATTGGCGGACTCCATTTTACAAATGTCCTGATGGACGGCGGCAGTGGTCTAAACCTGTTATACCAGGACACAATCCGCAACATGGGGATAGACCCAACAAAAATTTGCCATAGCAAAACCTCCTTTCAAGGGGTAACGCCAGGCCCGGATGCCCGTTGCATGGGTTCTCTCCGGCTAGAAGTTATGTTCGGCTCCCCCGATAACTTCCGTCATGAACAGCTAACTTTCCACATTGCCCCATTCTCAAGTAGCTATCAAGCACTACTGGGATTCGAAGCTTTCGCCCGCTTTAACGCCATACCGCATTATGCATCTCTTACGCTTAAGATGCCCGGTCCATGAGGCATCATCTCATTAAAGGGAAAACATTGAGTGTTCCTCCCGCATGGAAAACAGTGCGGCTGCCTTGACAGCCCCACAATAAAGCGGCTTCACCAGCCAAAGCATCTAAACAGGTCGTCAAGACCACGAACACGGTTAGACGAGTCCGGCATAAACATAAAATTGATAAAGGCTTAATAGCCGTATACCCCTGTACTAGGGGCTCCGCGCATATAAAACAAGAGACAATAAAGCTCAATTTTACCCATTTCGATTTATACTTTGTTTATTTAGTATAACTTATGTTCGGCATGATCTTTCTTTAACTAAGTTCCTCTCTTTTACAAATGAACACCGTGCCACGCCCGTCCAGGATACGGCACAACGGAGACACAGGCGCAGACGTGCAGCAGGGACCCGTTCCAAGGATTCTTTTCAGATTAAGACCCTGCGTAAACCTTTTTTACTGTCTCTTGTTGATACACATCCCCTGGTTTCTTGGTATAACCAAGGAGGAGGCTGGCGTTTTGGCATGTGGCCACATCAAAGTTTTGCACGTACCTGGACACTAGGGGCTTATTACTAAGTGCGTTATCCCGCCCGCCCTCATAAAGACCAAATACCTTAGGGAGTGTTCGGCATCGCGAGTTTGGCCTTATATGCATCAGCTCCGAATCATGTCTTTGGTCAAATGTTGGGTTTGCCCGGCTCCTGTGTTTTGCTGCCTTACGTTCCGCTCTATCGGCTAAGGCAGCACCAGGAGAACTACTGCGATTGTGCCCCGGTTCGGCCAGGCGAGCACCTTAGTAGAGAAAGCCGAAAACTGACTGTCATGATATAGCATGAGACTGGTCAACCACTCGATGACTTACCGGAATCTTTAGGATTCCTCCGCATTAACAAAGGGCCGTTTCCCGGCCAGGCACATACGCGCCCCGAGTTCGGGCGAGCGCAGGCGCCACAAGGGGCTATATAAGTAGCCTCAATGTCAAACTCCTATGGCTAAGTGAAAGTGATAAAGTATCATAGTCTGATTGCCTAGTTCGCTGCGCTATCACCTCCTTTGTAGGACCAAGACTTTGGATCAAGTGTGAAAATGCGCCCTCTGCAAACACCCCCGCATTATGTGCGTGGGGGCTGAAGCCAACGACTGCCATCTTTCAGATTATATATACGTATATGTTAGAAGGCCACACAGGAGGTATTATAATACTTGCAGGCACAAGTATAAAAAGCTTCTACAATTTATCAAAATATTGTTTTACAATAATACATGCTATTCGAATATAGTATCCTTCAAGCACTGCGTCTCTATTAAACGAGCACCTTGCAGAACTTCCTGAAAATAGCGCTCGGCAGGTACTCGGCTTCCATCCGAGTCTGGGGATGCAACAGCGGTGGCTTCCATTTCCGCCCAGTATGTCTTGACACAGGCAAGAGCCATCCGCGAACCCTCTATGCACGCTGACCTCTTCATCGCATTGATATGCGGTGCCGCACCAGGGAACTGCTGCACCAAGTTGAAATAACTTTTCGGCTCTGGCCTCTCTGGCCACAGATGACTCATGACATACTTCATGGCGAGTCCGGACAACCTATTTAGCTCGGCCCATTTGGCCAAACGATCGGCTAATGAAAGTGGACGCTCTGGATTGTGGAACTGCGACCAGAAGAGCTTTTCCACTTCGCGATCTTCTTGATCTCGGAAGTGTTCGGCCGCATCTGTGGCACTCACTGCTAAATCCAGACAGGTGTTCGCCGTACTCCACATCTGGTCTAACGCAGCATGTTTAGGATCACAGAACTTCCTCCGCAGCATAAAGGGCTTTCCAGCCGCGATCTCTCTGGCTTGACGCAGCTCCTCCTTCATAGCTCTCATCGCAGAGCGAGCATCCTTGGCATCGGCAACGGCCTTCTTCAGGTCCGTTTGTTCCGCCCGATCTTCTTTTTCAAGAAGCTTGCAATGGTCAGCAGCGTTCTTCAGCTTCACGGCCATCTCGGCCATTTCCTTCTTGCTTCGGCAGTGAGCAGCCTGTTCGTCTTTCAGCTCTTCAATTGCCTTTCCGACAGCTGCATCACTTTTCCTGGCTTGCTCCTTGGCTCGGGCAAGTTCCGCCCGAAGATTCTCCATGGCAGCAGCACCATCTGCATCAAGCGCACACATTGTAAGATACTGGTATAAAGCTCCTCTTACCAGGCGCTGCCAAAGGAATTACATACCTTGTGCCTCGTCAAGCCGCTTGTTGACAAGCGCGATGTCGGCATTTGGCACGTCAAGTTGCTGCTTTAGCTCGACAAATCCATCAGTCCGGCTAGCCACCGGACACTTCGCCACCTATGTATAAAGGCGGCATATTGTTGGAAATATGCCCTAGAGGCAATAATAAAAGTATTATTATATTTCATTGTTCATGGTAATTGTCTTTTATTCATGCTATAACCGTATTATCCGGAAATCGTAATACACGTGTGAATACTTAGACCACAATATGTCCCTGGTAAGCCTCTAGTTGACCAGCTCGTTGTGATCAACAGATAGTCATGGTTTCCTGACTATGGGACATTGGATGTCGTTGATAACGGGATCACATCATTAGGAGAATGATGTGATGGACAAGACCCAATCCTAAGCATAGCATAAAAGATCGTGTAGTTCGTTTTGCTAGAGCTTCGCCAATGTCGAATATCTCTTCCTTAGACCA
Organism: Triticum dicoccoides; assembly: GCF_002162155.2. Classification (NCBI taxonomy): domain Eukaryota; kingdom Viridiplantae; phylum Streptophyta; class Magnoliopsida; order Poales; family Poaceae; genus Triticum; species Triticum dicoccoides. The sequence continues at coordinate 358,644,441 of NC_041380.1, forward strand.
TGAGATCGTGTAACTCCCGGATACCGTAGGAGTGCCTTGGGTGTATCAAACGTCACAACGTAACTGGGTGACTATAAAGGTGCATTACAGGTATCTCCGAAAGTAGCTGTTGGGTTGACACGGATCAAGACTGGGATTTGTCACTCCGTATGACGGAGAGGTATCTCTGGGCCCACTCGGTAATGCATCATCATATTGAGCTCAATGTGACCAAGGTGTTGGACACGGGATCATGCATTACGGTACGAGTAAAGTGAGTTGCCAGTAACGAGACTGAACAAGGTATTGGGATACCGACGATCGAGTCTCGGGCAAGTAACGTACCGATTGACAAAGGGAATTGCATACAGGGTTTGATCGAATCCTCGACATCGTGGTTCATCCGATGACAACATCGAGGAGCATGTGGGAGCCATCATGGGTATCCAGATCCCGCTGATGGTTATTGACTGAGAGCGCCTCGGTCATGTCTGCATGTCTCCCGAACCCGTAGGGTCTACACACTTAAGGTTCGGTGACGCTAGGGTTATGAAGATATGTATATGCAGAAACCCGAATGTTGTTCGGAGTCCCGGATGAGATCCCGGACGTCACAAGGAGTTCCGGAATGGTCCGGAGGTAAAGAATTATATATAGGAAGTGCTATTTCGGGCATCGGGACAAGTTTCGGGGTTATCGGTATTGTACCGGGACCACCGGAAGGGTCCCGGGGGTCCACCGGGTGGGGCCACCTGTCCCGGGGGGCCACATGGGCTGTAGGGGGTGCGCCTTGGCCTTCATGGGCCAAGGGCACCAGCCCCTATAGGCCCATGCGCCTAGGGTTTCCCCCTAGGAGGAGTCCTAGTGGTGGAAGGCACCCCTAGGTGCCTTGGGGGGGAGGGAAACCTCCCCTAGGCCGCCGCCCCCCCTAGTAGATCTCATCTACTAGGGCCGGCGCCCCCCCCCCTTGGCACCCCTATATATAGTGGGGGAGAGGAGGGACTTCATACACCAGCCCCTGGCGCCTCCATCTCCCCCCGTTACGTCTCTCCCTCGTAGTCTCGGCGAAGCCCTGCTGCTGTGACGCCCTGCATCCACCACCACGCCGTCGTGCTGCTGGATCTTCATCAACCTCTCCTTCCCCCTTGCTGGATCAAGAAGGAGGAGACGTCTCCCGTCCCGTACGTGTGTTGAACGCGGAGGTGCCGTCCGTTCGGCGCTGGTCATCGGTGATTTGGATCACGTCGAGTACGACTACATCATCACCTTGCAAGCTTCCGCACGCGATCTACAAGTGGTATGTAGATGCAAACTCTCTCCCTTGACTCATTGCTTAGATGAACTCATAGATGGATCTTGGTGAAACCGTAGGAAAAATTTTAATTTTCTGCAACGTTCCCCAACAGTGGCATCATGAGCTAGGTCTATGCGTAGTTCTCTTTGCACGAGTAGAACACAATTTTGTTGTGGGCGTGGATTTTGTCATCTTACTTGCCTCTACTAGTCTTTTCTTGCTCAACGGTATTGTGGGATGAAGCGGCCCGGACCAACCTTACACGTACGCTTACGTGAGACCGGTTCCACCGACTGACATGCACTAGTTGCATAAGGTGGCTGGCGGGTGTCTGTCTCTCCCACCTTAGTTGGAGCGGAATCGATGAACAGGGCCCTTATGAAGGGTAAATAGAAGTTGACAAAATCACGTTGTGGTGATTCGTAGGTAAGAAAACGTTCTTGCTAGAACCCAATTGCAGCCACGTAAAAGATGCAACAACAATTAGAGGACGTCTAACTTGTTTTTGCAGCGATTGATCATGTGATGTGATATGGCCAGAAGTTGTGATGAATGATGAATTGTGATGTATGAGATCATGTTCTTTGTAATAGGATTCACGACTTGCATGTCGATGAGTATGACAACCGGCAGGAGCCATAGGAGTTGTCTTTAATTTTTGTATGACCTGCGTGTCATTGAATAACGTCATGTAAACTACTTTACTTTATTGCTAAACGTTAGTCATAGAAATAGAAGTAGTCGTTGGCGTGACAACTTCATGAAGACACGATGATGGAGATCATGATGATGGAGATCATGGTGTCAAGCCGGTGACAAGATGATCATGGAGCCCCGAAGATGAAGATCAATGGAGCTATATGATATTGGCCATATCATGTCACAACTATATAATTGCATGTGATGTTTATTATGTATTATGCATCTTGTTTACTTAGGACGACGGTAGTAAATAAGATGATCCCTTATAAAATTTCAAGAAGTGTTCTCCCCTAACTGTGCACCGTTGCTACAGTTCGTCGCTTCTAAGCACCACGTGATGATCGGGTGTGATGGATTCTTACGTTCGCATACAACGGGTGTAAGACAGTTTTACACAGCGAAAACACTTAGGGTTAACTTGACGAGCCTAGCATGTGCAGACATGGCCTCGGAACACGAGACCGAAAGGTCGAACACGAGTTGTATGGAAGATACGATCAACATGAGAATGTTCACCGACGATGACTAGTCCGTCTCACGTGATGATCGGACACGGGCTAGTCAACTCGGATCGTGTAAACACTTAGATGACTAGAGGGATGTCTAATCTAAGTGGGAGTTCATAATTTGATTGGAACTTTATTATCATGAACTTAGTCTAAAACCTTTGCAAATATGTCTTGTAGATCAATGGCCAACGCTAATTTCAACATGAACTTCAACGCGTTCCTAGAGAAAACCAAGCTGAAAGATGATGGCAGCAACTACACGGACTGGGTCCGAAACCTGAGGATCATCCTCATAGCTGCCAGGAAACAATATGTCCTAGAAGGACCGCTAGGGGACGCTCCCGTCCCAGAGAACCAAGACATTATGAATGCTTGGCAGTCTCGCGCTGATGATTACTCCCTCGTTCAGTGCGGCATGCTTTACAACTTAGAACCGGGGCTCCAAAAGCGTTTTGAGCATCACGGAGCATATGAGATGTTCGAAGAGCTGAAACTAGTTTTCCAAGCTCATGCCCGGGTCGAGAGATATGATGTCTCCGACAAGTTCTACAGTTGTAAGATGGAGGAAAACAGTTCTGTCAGTGAGCACATCCTGAAGATGTCTGGGTTGCACAACCGTATGACCCAGTTGAACATTAACCTCCCAGATGAGGCGGTCATTGACAGAATCCTCCAGTCGCTCCCACCAAGCTACAAGAGCTTTGTGATGAACTACAACATGCAGGGGATGGAAAAGACCATTCCTGAAGTGTTCTCGATGCTGAAGTCAGCAGAGGCTGAAATCAAGAAAGAACATCAAGTGTTGATGGTCAATAAGACCACTAAGTTCAAGAAGGGCAAGGGTAAGAAGAACTTCAAGAAGGACGGCAAAGATGTTGCCGCGCCTGGTAAGCCAGTTACCGGGAAGAAGTCAAAGAATGGACCTAAGCCTGAGACTGAGTGCTTTTATTGCAAGGGGAAGGGTCACTGGAAGCGGAACTGCCCCAAATACTTAGCGGATAAGAAGGCCGGCAACACTAAAGGTATATTAGATATACATGTGATTGATGTGTACCTTACCAGTACTCGTAGTAACTCCTGGGTATTTGATACCGGTGCCGTTGCTCATATTTGTAACTCACAGCAGGAGCTGCGGAATAAACGGAGACTGGCGAAGGACGAGGTGATGATGCGCGTCGGAAATGGTTCCAGAGTCGATGTGATCGCCGTCGGCACGCTGCCTCTACATTTACCTACGGGATTAGTTTTGAACCTTAATAATTGTTATTTAGTGCCAAGTTTGAGCATGAACATTGTATCAGGATCTCGTTTAATACGAGATGGCTACTCATTTAAGTCTGAGAATAATGGTTGTTCGATTTATATGAGAGATATGTTTTATGGTCATGCTCCGATGGTCAATGGTTTATTCTTAATGAATCTCGAACGTAATATTACACATGTTCATAGTGTAGATGCCAAAATATTTAAAGTTGATAACGATAGTCCCACATACTTGTGGCACTGCCGCCTTGGTCACATTGGTGTCAAGCGCATGAAGAAGCTCCATGCCGATGGACTTTTAGAGTCTCTTGATTATGAATCGTTTGACACGTGCGAACCATGCCTTTTGGGAAAAATGACCAAGACTCCATTCTCCGGAACAATGGAGCGAGCAACCAACTTGTTGGAAATCATACATACCGATGTGTGCGGTCCAATGAGCGTTGAGGCTCGCGGAGGATATCGTTATGTTCTCACTCTCACAGATGACTTGAGTAGATATGGGTATGTCTACTTAATGAAACACAAGTCTGAGACCTTTGAAAAGTTCAAGGAATTTCAGAATGAGGTAGAGAATCAACGTGACCGAAAGATAAAATTCTTACGATCAGATCGTGGAGGAGAATACTTAAGTCACGAATTTGGTACACACTTAAGGAAATGTGGAATCGTTTCACAGCTCACGCCGCCTGGAACACCTCAGCGAAACGGTGTGTCCGAACGTCGTAATCGCACCCTATTGGATATGGTGCGGTCTATGATGTCCCTTACCGATTTACCGCTATCATTTTGGGGATACGCTCTAGAGACAGCTACATTCACTTTAAATAGGGCACCGTCTAAATCCGTTGAGACGACACCGTATGAATTATGGTTTGGAAAGAAACCTAAGCTGTCATTTCTGAAAGTTTGGGGATGCGATGCTTATGTCAAGAAACTTCAACCTGAAAAGCTCGAACCCAAGTCGGAAAAATGCGTATTCATAGGATACCCTAAGGAAACTGTAGGGTATACCTTCTACTTAAGATCCGAAGGCAAGATCTTTGTTGCCAAGAACGGATGCTTTCTGGAAAAAGAGTTTCTCTCGAAAGAAGTAAGTGGGAGGAAAGTAGAACTCGATGAAGTACTACCTCTTGAGCGGGAAAGTGGCGCAGCGCAGGAAACCGTTCCTGTGATGCCCACACCAACTGAGGAGGAAAACAATGATAATGATCAAGGTACTTCGGATCAAGTTACTGCTGAACTTCGTAGGTCCACAAGGACACGTTCCGCACCAGAGTGGTACGGGAACCCTGTCCTGGAAATCATGTTGTTAGACAACAATGAACCTTCGAACTATGAAGAAGCAATGGCGGGCCCGGATTCCAACAAATGGCTTGAAGCCATGAAATCCGAGATAGAATCCATGTATGAAAACAAAGTATGGACTTTGACAGACTTGCCCGATGATCGGCGAGCGATAGAAAACAAATGGATCTTTAAGAAGAAGACGGACGCGGATGGTAATATTACCATCTATAAAGCTCGACTTGTCGCTAAGGGTTATCGACAGGTTCAAGGGATTGACTACGACGAGACATTCTCTCCCGTAGCGAAGCTAAAGTCCGTCCGAATCATGTTAGCGATTGCCGCATACTATGATTATGAGATATGGCAGATGGACGTCAAAACAGCATTCCTTAACGGGCATCTTAAGGAAGAACTGTATATGATGCAGCCGGAAGGTTTTGTCGATCCTCGGAACGCTAACAAAGTATGCAAGCTCCAGCGATCCATTTATGGACTGGTGCAAGCATCTCGGAGTTGGAACATTCGCTTTGATGAGATGATCAAAGCGTTTGGGTTTATGCAGACTTATGGAGAAGCCTGCGTTTACAAGAAAGTGAGTGGGAGCTCTGTAGCATTTCTCATATTATATGTAGATGACATACTCCTGATGGGAAATAATATAGAATTTCTGGACAGCATTAAGGCCTACTTGAATAAGTGTTTTTCAATGAAGGACCTTGGAGAAGCTGCTTACATATTAGGCATCAAGATCTATAGAGATAGATCGAGACGCCTCATAGGTCTTTCACAAAGCACATACCTTGATAAGATTTTGAAGAGATTCAGAATGGATCAGTCCAAGAAGGGGTTCTTGCCTATGTTACAAGGTATGAGACTGAGCTCAGCTCAGTCACCGACCACGGCAAAAGATAAAGAAGAGATGAGTGTCATCCCCTATGCTTCAGCCATAGGATCTATTATGTATGCCATGCTGTGTACCAGACCCGATGTAAACCTTGCCGTAAGTTTGGTAGCAAGATACCAAAGTAATCCCGGCAAGGAACACTGGACAGCGGTCAAGAATATCCTGAAGTACCTGAAAAGGACGAAGGACATGTTTCTCGTTTATGGAGGAGACGAAGAGCTTGTCGTAAAGGGTTACGTCGACGCTAGCTTCGACTCAGATCTGGATGACTCTAAGTCACAAACCGGATACGAGTATATGTTGAATGGTGGAGCAGTAAGCTGGTGCAGCTGCAAGCAGAGCGTCGTGGCGGGATCTACGTGTGAAGCGGAGTACATGGCAGCCTCGGAGGCAGCACATGAAGCGATTTGGGTGAAGGAGTTCATCACCGACCTAGGAGTCATACCCAATGCGTCGGGGCCGATCAAACTCTTCTGTGACAACACTGGAGCTATTGCCCTCGCCAAGGAGCCCAGGTTTCACAAGAAGACCAGGCACATCAAGCGTCGTTTCAACTCCATCCGTGAAAATGTTCAAGATGGAGACATAGAGATTTGCAAAGTGCACACGGATCTGAATGTCGCAGATCCGCTGACTAAACCTCTCTCGCGTGCAAAACATGATCAACACCAGAACTCTATGGGTGTTCGATTCATCACAATGTAACTAGATTGGTGACTCTAGTGCAAGTGGGAGACTGTTAGAAATATGCCCTAGAGGCAATAATAAAAGTATATTATATTTCATTGTTCATGATAATTGTCTTTTATTCATGCTATAACTGTATTATCCGGAAATCGTAATACACGTGTGAATACTTAGACCACAATATGTCCCTGGTAAGCCTCTAGTTGACCAGCTCATTGTGATCAACAGATAGTCATGGTTTCCTGACTATGGGACATTGGATGTCGTTGATAACGGGATCACATCATTAGGAGAATGATGTGATGGACAAGACCCAATCCTAAGCATAGCATAAAAGATCGTGTAGTTCGTTTTGCTAGAGCTTCGCCAATGTCGAATATCTCTTCCTTAGACCATGAGATCGTGTAACTCCCGGATACCGTAGGAGTGCCTTGGGTGTATCAAACGTCAGAACGTAACTGGGTGACTATAAAGGTGCATTACAGGTATCTCCGAAAGTAGCTGTTGGGTTGACACGGATCAAGACTGGGATTTGTCACTCCGTATGACGGAGAGGTATCTCTGGGCCCACTCGGTAATGCATCATCATATTGAGCTCAATGTGACCAAGGTGTTGGACACGGGATCATGCATTACGGTACGAGTAAAGTGACTTGCCAGTAACGAGACTGAACAAGGTATTGGGATACCGACGATCGAGTCTCGGGCAAGTAACGTACCGATTGACAAAGGGAATTGCATACAGGGTTTGATCGAATCCTCGACATCGTGGTTCATCCGATGACAACATCGAGGAGCATGTGGGAGCCATCATGGGTATCCAGATCCCGCTGATGGTTATTGACTGAGAGCGTCTCGGTCATGTCTGCATGTCTCCCGAACCCGTAGGGTCTACACACTTAAGGTTCGGTGACGCTAGGGTTATGAAGATATGTATATGCAGAAACCCGAATGTTGTTCGGAGTCCCGGCTGAGATCCCGGACGTCACAAGGAGTTCCGGAATGGTCCGGAGGTAAAGAATTATATATAGGAAGTGCTATTTCGGGCATTGGGACAAGTTTCGGGGTTATCGGTATTGTACCGGGACCACCGGAAGGGTCCCGGGGGTCCACCGGGTGGGGCCACCTGTCCCGGGGGGCCACATGGGCTGTAGGGGGTGCGCCTTGGACTTCATGGGCCAAGGGCACCAGCCCCTATAGGCCCATGCACCTAGGGTTTCCTCCTAGGAGGAGTCCTAGTGGTGGAAGGCACCCCTAGGTGCCTTGGGGGGGAGGGAAACCTCCCCTAGGCCGCCGCCCCCCCTAGTAGATCTCATCTACTAAGGCCGGCGCCCCCCTGGCACCCCTAT
>NC_041380.1:358652676-358663320 GCF_002162155.2 Triticum dicoccoides
CCCCCCGTTACGTCTCTCCCTCGTAGTCTCGGCGAAGCCCTGCTGCTGTGACGCCCTGCATCCACCACCACGCCGTCGTGCTGCTGGATCTTCATCAACCTCTCCTTCCCCCTTGCTGGATCAAGAAGGAGGAGACGTCTCCCGTCCCGTACGTGTGTTGAACACGGAGGTGCCGTCCGTTCGGCGCTGGTCATCGGTGATTTGGATCACGTCGAGTACGACTACATCATCACCTTGCAAGCTTCCGCACGCGATCTACAAGTGGTATGTAGATGCAAACTCTCTTCCTTGACTCGTTGCTTAGATGAACTCATAGATGGATCTTGGTGAAACCGTAGGAAAAATTTTAATTTTCTGCAACGTTCCCCAACACATATTAGACCTGGGATTATGATCCTCTATGCGCCGTCACTTTTGACAACACACAGAGTCTCAGGGGCTACTATCTACACAGGGCGCATCTTATTTATGCACAACTGTCCAAAAAGGGTACATTATTTCGCGTACCCCAAAACCTGTCAGTAAACTCCTGACGGCCTCGTGCAATCCGCTCTCCGCAGATGAAATCCTCTCAATCACCGTACCCATCAATGCACGGTGCTCCTCTGAGATAGATGCTAGCCCTAGCAGATCCTTCAGCTCCTCCGACCGCGCACCAGACGGCGCCGGACTCGTCCGTTGGCCTTTTTCGAAGGCCGGACACGGAGGGCTTTGGGGGGCCATATGACTACCTTCCGGCCCCGCCGGATTCGGAGAAACCCTCCGTGATGATACCTCAGGGTCGCCCGCCTCGCAAGGCGGTACGGCAGGGGGAGGCGTTCCGCTCTCCATCATCTCCGGAAGAAGATCCCCCGAAGACGAGCTCTGCTGAGAAGGGCTAAGGTCCGAGCTACAAGGTAAATTTTCGATTACTTTTCTCAGATATAAAGCAGGGATTTCTCTCGTTTCTTAAAAATAAAACTCCTCTCTACTTACGGCTCGGTGGAGGGATGATCCCCTTGAGGGCATAATTCGGCCGAAGTATCCCCCAGCACAGGACCCTCTGGCGAAGATTTCTTCCCCCGCTTTAAGGACATGGTCTCCGGGTCTTCAGAGGCGGTCCTCTTCTTCCCCTGAGGAGAGGAATTTTCGATTCCTCCCTTCCGGACAACCTCCTTTGAGGAGGCTGTAGCTTCCTTGTCCCCTCCCTCGCTTCCCTTTGAAGGCACAACCTCCAACATCCTGACTAGCACGGGACCCGGCATGGTCTCGGGGAGGGGGGTCAGACACCTGATTAGCTTTGCTTTCGCTATCCACTCCTGTTTAAAGGACAACTCTTTTAGGGGCAATTTTATAATAAATATACGGATAGTGAGTCCGGGCACAAGGCTTCTTACTTGAGTATCCAGACGATTGCAGCTCAGACCTGCGTCCTCCGTAGAATCCGGACACACTACTTGTGGTCCGAAGAACAATTTGTACATCTCCACGGGCGTCATGCCAAGAAAATGTTGGAGAACTCGTGGTCCCTCCGGGTTGAACTCCCACAGGCGGAGGGGGCAACGTTTGCAGGGCAGAACTTGGCGAATTAACATAACCTGCGTCACCACGACCAGACTGATGTCTCTTTCTAGGAGATCTCGTATGTGGCCCTGCAACAGGGGCACGTCTTTTGCCGGCCCCCATTCCAGCCCCGTATTGAACCATGACGCCAGTCGTGGCGGGGGACCCGAGTGAAAGGCAGGTGGCGCCACCCACTTAGGGGCCGTGGGAGCGGTAATATAAAACCACTCTCATTGCCATAAGCTGGACTCCACTTGAAAAGAGCCCTCGGGCCATGGAGTACCAGCATTCTTGCTTATAAAAGCGCCTCAGCACTCCGCGTGCCGTCCCCCGATCATCTTCGGCTCTACTTTGAAGGTCTTGAGCTATAGTCCGAAGTGAGGAGTGATACGGAGGAAGGCTTCACACACGACGATGAATGAGGAAATATGGAGGATGGACTCCTGGGCTAAGTCGTGAAATTCCAGCCCATAATAATACATGAGCCCCCTCACGAAGGGATCCGTCGGGAAGCCTAGCCCCCGAAGGAAGTGAGACATGTACACCAAACTCTCACCGGGCATGGGAGTGGGAATGACCTGCCCTTGAGCAGGCAGCCTATGCGAGATTTCGCTGGTCAAGAACCTGGCCTCTCTCAACTTCAGCACGTCCTCCTCCGTGACGGAGGAGGGCATCCATCAGCCTCGAAGGTCAGAACCGGACATTGTTGAAGGTTCGAAGCGCCTGAAATATGGAGCCTTGGGTGTTGGAACTCGAGGCGAAGGGCAAACTCGTTTGAGATAGAAAGAAAGGAGTAAGGCCTTGGTCTCTTGATAAGAGGTTGAATACCAAGGGCCTTCCCCGTGACCGTTTGGGACTCGCCTTTGATCAAGAAAATATACCAACGGGTACGGTTGGGTTACCCACGCCCGTATTGATGAGAATCCCGGAATAAGGGACACGATCTCTGCTTTAACAAGACGTGCCAAGGAAACTGCCTTGCTAAACGCGCTGAGGTGGGACGGTAAAACGATTCGAATAAAGACTTGGCCGTGGTGTGATGTCACGCTACGGAATACGTCAGCAGATTAGATTTGTGTAAATATTATTCTCTCTATGGCAATATGTGGAAACTTATTTTGCAGAGCCGGACACTACCTTTGTGTTCAAAATCTTCTATGAAGTACTTGGAGGAGGAACCCGCCTTGCAATGCCGAAGACAATCTGCGCGCCGGACTCGTCGTCATTGAAGCCTGGTTCAGGGGCTACTGAGGGAGTCCTGGATTAGGGGGTGTCCGGATAGCCGGACTATACCTTCGGCCGGACTCCTGGACTATGAAGATACAAGATTGAAGAATTCATCCCGTGTCCGGAAGGGACTTTCCTTGGCGTGGAAGGCAAGCTTGGCGATACGGATATGTAGATCTCCTAGCATTGTAACCGACTCTGTGTAACCCTAGCCCTCTCTGGTGTCTATATAAACCGGAGAGTTTTAGTCCGTAGGACGAACAACAATCATACCATAGGCTAGCTTCTAGGGTTTAGCCTCTCTGATCTCGTGGTAGATCTACTCTTGTACTACCCATATCATCAATATTAATCAAGCAGGACGTAGGGTTTTACCTCCATCAAGAGGGCCTGAACCTGGGTAAAACATCGTGTCCCCTGCCTCCTGTTACCATCCGGCCTAGACGCACAGTTCGGGACCCCCTACCCGAGATCCGCCGGTTTTGACACCGACACTCCCCACCTGTTGATTCTTGTTCAGAATATGATCCTAATGACTATTCTAACCTCGAGGAGTCAAAGGCAGATGGCCTGTCCTGTTCACCCATCAAGGTGCCTATTCTAATTTGGCAATGTTTTATTGATTGCGGGTATCTTGCATATGTTGTCTTGCATTTCTTCTACTTTGTTGCACCGCCATCTGCTTAGTTTACTCATCATATATGTCGAGATGCCATGCCCATCCATTATCAATACATATTCCATCTGTCATCATACCATGTTTTTCCACTCAAATGCTGTTCTTGTGCATCAGACATCAAAAAGGAAGAGGGTGATTGCCGAACCTGAAGGAGCACTAGCAAAGTCCTTGAAAAACATGGTGGTGCCGGAGAAATCAGACATCACTCCACTTATATTGGTTGTACAACCAATGACACAAAACGTAGGACCGACTCCAAAAGACTGTACCCATACTTCACTGGCCACACCACTAGCCCCACCACACAGGACCTGCACTCTAGCAAAAGGTATACCGATTTCATTTGCCATAGCACTAGCTGTACCATAGAAAAATCCCACTCCAGAAAAAAGTACAGCAAGTCCACTGGCCGAAGACCTATCCCAACTGCAGAGACGGCCAATTCCTGCAGATTGGAACCGCATTCCATTTATTCCCAGTTTAAAAGACAATGCTTTCAATGTTGTTAGGGACTACGTGCATATATTCCCATCATGGGAAGATTATTATGAAGACAAACACCATTTTCACATCTTCCTGTCCAACTTACGTGTAAGTGCTATTATTCATGGTTATTATTTTCCTATTTTCTGCTGATTGAACACATGAATGATTTACATCACATTGTTGTAACTAGGCGAGGGTCAATCTAGATAGTCATGACGAGCAAAGCTTGCTTGTGCTTTTCAAGGAAGCATTGCAGCAGTATCGGTGTTACCTGAGGAAATCACAATTCGATGGCAAGTCTATAAACGAATTTCTGGTGAAGTCTCCTGTGCTAAATTTAGAAGACATTGAATGGAAAAACCTTTTTATGCACTGGTCTCGTTCCCAGGATGAGGTACTGTCTATGAAATCACATGACAATTTGAACTTCTAATTTTCCGCATGTGCCTTACAGATCTTTTTTGCAGGACTGCTCGAAGAAGAATTCCGGTTTGACAAGAACGACAGGATATCGCAAATATGCTGCCCGCTGCTTTGCTCTTGTTAGTACCTGTTGTCCTGTATCACTGTACTTGCATACATGCCAGGTTCATTATGTGACAGTAGTATGCATGATAGCTTGCTTATCAATTGTTCTCTCCAAATTATCTGATCTGTATGAATGATTACATTAGTGTAGAATATATCCAATGCCAATGTTTTTTTAGCTCTGCATTGTTCTTGTAAGTACATGCTGTCCTTTATCAATGTACTTATAATGACAGGTAGTTGTTCATGTACCATCACTCTGCAGCTTATTTTCCTTTGCCCTCCATTTTCTACACATCAGATCTATATTTACTCTTACCATAAGGTTGGTACTGAAGAAGTTTAGTTGTGCATTGCTCTTGGCTGTACCTTTTGCGTGTATCGCTGCACTTACATTTATAGCTACTTGGTTATGTAGCATCACTCTTCATCTTATCTTAAATATTCTCCATTTTTTCGTATATTATCACATCTATATTTACTCTTAACAAAATGTAGAATAAAGGCAATGCTTTTGAAGAAGATTCTGTGGTAAACTTCTTGAGTTGCCCCCCCCCCCCATCAGCATGGACAAGACCTTTATAGAGCCTGTCTTCACCAATAATGTAAGTTTGTCCATCTCAAGCCTTCAAACTGTGTTATATATATTTGGTTAGGCATGACTGCAACAACTATTTATTTTTGGTGTTTGCATCAAATTGCTTGTTTAAAGTTTATTATGTAGTTCATAAACAAAAGTTTGTCCTATCTCAATTTAAGTTTTCAATTGTACAACCAACTTCCTTCTTCATACCATGTAAATTAAACTATACAGAGCAAGTGATCTTCTTTTGCGCTGCATGTATGCTTCTGTTCTTCATCTGTAATCCAGTGGTGTGGTGAACCTACCCACTACAGCACAATGTCATATTCTGCAATGTCTTAACTATGAACAATGTCATATCATTCTACTATTATTTAAACCGTCTATTTATTTGCCAATCTGAAATGGTATAAATTGACAACACACTAGCCATTGATACTTATGAGTTCTTGATCTGTAATCCAGTGGTGTCATGAAGCTGCCAACTCCTTCACAATGTCATTTCCTGCCATGCCTTGACCTGAACAATACCATATTGTGTTAATGCAAATTTAAACTGTGTCACTTTATTCGTCAGTAAGAAATGTGATGAATTGTCAGCACTGATACTTTTATGTGCAAAACCTGTCATCTGTCTGCTTGTTTATCTTTCAGAGTGAGGAAGATATAAGTGTTGAACAAGCGCAGTCTCATCATCTTGCTCAGCTGCTTGCGCTGCAGCTCCCCAGCAGGGCTAACCTTTCTTGAACTCTATTGAAGTGCTGTCAGTTTTCTATATTATTTTGTCGGCGTGTTTATTTGCACTGGTGGTGATCTCTGATGCCCAGTGTATGTTATCTACTGTCTGCTTGTGCTTTATTATCACAGTGGCGAACTTTGATGCCCAGTGGATGTAATATGCCGTAATTTCTTTATTGTATAGTATAGGTTTTTTTCTTATTCACGATGCTACAGTTATTTTACTGTATATATATATCCTGTCTTCGCAGTAAACCGGCCAAACCATAAAATTACGGTACATAATTGGGCCGTCATGCAATCACGATGTAGGTTGGGCCTGAAACGTGCCGATCAGCTCACGGGCCAGCAGTAGCCCGAAATGAACCCCGACCCATGATTGTGCGAATCAAATCATAGGCTTTTAACAGGCCGAAAAATTGTCTCGGTCCTTGTTTGGCCCAATCAGATATCGGCTGCGAGCAGGCCGGATGCAAACCAGGCCATAGTTAGGCCCAACTATATGACGGGCTTTTAACAGGTTGAAATTAATATAGGGCCGAAATGTTAAACGGGCCCTTAACAGGCCAAAACTAATATCAGGCCAAATTACTAAGTGGGCCTTTAGCAAGTGGGCTCAAAAGCATAGTGTCCAGTTGACGGGCCGAATCTGATATGGGCCATAATTAGGCCCAAAACCTCTTAAAGGGCCGGACCTGATCTGGGCCGTAATTTGGCCCAGAACATGGTAGGCTTTTAACGGGCCGGATCTCATATGGGCCACTATTAGGCCCGAAGCGTGGCAGACCATTAATAGACCAGATCAAATATGGGCTGGCATTTGGCCCAAAACATGGCAGCCAGTTAACGGGCCGGCCTACTAGGGTCCTCAAAATCTTGTGGGCCTACAGCTGGGCCAGCCCATTAATGTCGGCGAAATCTCGTGGGCCTTTAGCTGGGCCGGCCCATTACGATCCGCAAGAATTTTGTGGGCCTTTACCTGGGCCGGCCTATTATGGCACACAAAAATCTTGTGGGCCTTTACCTGGGCCAGCCCATTATGGCCCGTGAAATCTTGTGGGCCTTTAGCTGGGCTAGCCCATTATGGTCCGCAAAATCTCGTGGGCCTTTAGCTGGGCCGGCCCATTATGGTCCGCAAAATCTTGTGAGCCTTTAGTTGGGCCGGCCCATTTAAACTTGTTGGGCCGTGCCACGTGTCGACGTATCATAGGCGCCTTCTGTCCAGTGAGTGGATGACATCTGTCCCGACGATGAGCCGACACGTGTTTCCTCTAGCCAATGATGATTTTACACGTGGAAAATCCCCATTGGTCAGGGCTGTTAACGGGTTATCGGATCCAAAACCCGACCCGATAGCTTAACGGTGTTCCGTTACGGTGGATGCCACGTGTCGGTCACCCTTGACGAAAGCACTTCTGTGACGCGCGTCATGGAAGTGGACACTTCCGTGATGATAATTTTGGTAATGTCATGGAACTTCTATGACAGCACAGGTATGACTATCTTGATTCTGTCATAAATTTGTCATGGATGTACATGCATGACAAAAAAGTGACCTACTGTGACAAACACGTATCATCACGGAAGTGTATTTTTTTTGTAGTGAGTTGCACATGCTAAACTTCTTGAGGACTTTGGTCACCTCGAAAATGGCTCAAGGTTCATTAAGAGTGAGCTCATCAAACTCACCGAGTCTCATGCACAACTTAAAGCTTCATATTCAAAAGAGCTTGCCAAGTTGCCTTCTCCTCTTTCTATTATTGATGATGCTTGTGCTACTAACTCTATTACTTGTGAAGCATCCATTTTGAAGGAGAATGTTGATCTTCGGGCTCAACTTGAGTTGCTATCTAGAAATTATGGGAAATTGGAAGAAAGCCATGAAAAGCTCTCAAGCTCTCATGATGATCTTCTAGTATCCCATAATGTGCTAAAGATAGCTCATGAGGCCATGATTGCTAAGGTAATATCTAGTGAGTCTCATATGGATACTAGCACTACTTTTAGTCAAAATGCTATATTGCCTTGTGCTAGTCCTTGTGAGTCATCCATGCATAACATTGGTACATCTTGTGATGAATTGCTCTCCTTGCCTTGTTGCTCTAACGATGAAGCTTATACTTCCTATAATGCTTGTGTTGAGAATAACCATGTAGAGGAAATCAAAGAGCTCAAGGCCCAAGTCACTTCTCTGAAGTAATACTTTGAAAAGTGTCATGAAGGGAAATCCACACTCAACAATATCTTGAGTGTGCAAAAATCCCCTAATGACAAAGGTGGACTTGGATTCAACTCCAATAAGAAGAAGTCCAAGATGAGCAAGAAGAAGGGCCAAGAATAAGTCAAGAATTCGGCCATGACTGTTTGCTTCAAGTGCAAAATTGAAGGGCATCATGTTAGATCTTGCCCATTGAAGAAGAAGGCCATTAGTGACAAGCAACAAGGGAAGCGGCCACAAGTTCAATCTCATTCTCAACCACAAGTTGAATAAAGGCCTCTTCCCAAGAATAATCAAGCTAATGCTTCTCAAGTTGAGAAATCAAGTGAGAAGAAAGTGAAGAGTAGATGTTGCTACTTATGTCGTGAGAAAGGTCACCTCGCTTCTTCATGCACTAGTGGTAACTCATGCAACCCAAATATTATTGATGATATCTATTCTCTTCGGAAGGATAAGGTTGGCAATGTGTTTGCCAAGTTTGTTGGTACTCAAAGTGGTGTCAAGCAAAGAACCATTTGGGTAGCCAAGCCTATTGTGACTAACCTCCTAGGACCCAACTTGGTTGGGGACCAACTAGCTCAAACTTGATCAATAGGTGTCTACGGAGGGCATTGGAGACTTGGCTACATTATGAATAATTAAGGGGATTTTTAGCATTCATATTGTCTCAAGCTAAGTCATTCGGATTATCAAGTTTCTATCTTATATCCAATGTTCCTCCTTGTGGTAACTCGTGCTTAAATTGTTTACATTGAAAGTTACTTGCCCCTTTGCATGTTTGGTTTTGGTCCTTGCATGTGTTTGTATATGTTGTGCTTCCAACTTGATTATATTTATCAAGTATGTGTGTGTTGGTTTTCACATCATGTACGTGTGTGTCGTGCGTTGAGCCTTTGTGCTTCTTGTTTGTATCCTAGTTGGCTCGTGTGAGAGATTAATGGAACATCCCATTTTGGGGGAGTGATGTGCTTTGTGCACCTCACAATCCTATAAATGTGAGTACATGAGGAATACCATCTAGTATTGATATTACAAGATTATCTAGTCGCTAGGTGGTATATCTCTCATGAGAAATTCAAATTCTAAAAGGTCCATTGATTATCTCTTGTTGGATCCTCTTATTGCCTCTTGTTAAGTTTTCGTTGGTATCACATTATGGGGGAGTAATATGCTATGTGCATATTACAAGCCTAGAAAATGTGTACATTTGAGATATTTTCACTTAGAGTTGATATTTTTAATTATCTTGTTCCTAGGTGACATGTTAGCTCTACAAGTTGCAATTTGCTTGTGTTTGTTGTGAATATGATGTTGGATATCCTTGTTATCTACCACCGAGAGTTATTTCCAAACACTTCTTGTCTTTTGACAATTGGTACTCACTTATGTGTGGTAGAGTTTAGTGATCATCTTTACATTGGCTTTTGCTTTTATTTCCTTATCTCTTGCCAAGGATTGTGTCAACTCCCATTGTCTTCCATATCACTTGTGGATCTTGTTAATTTCTTGATCTTGTCTAGTGTTTTCTAGATATAGTGAAAGTGGTGATCCCACCTTGTGCATTTTGTATTCAAATGCACATTCTCTATAATGCACTACTCTTGGGGGAGCTATCGTATTTTCTATAGAACACTCCTCTTGTGATCCTTATCAAGTCTGTTGGGGGAAGGCAAGCCGTTTCTTTTTGGTACTTTGTGCCATCATGAAACTATGTATAGAGCTTGGTTTGTTTGGAACCAACCTCTCTTTTGGGGGTTTGACATCTTTTTTTTGCGTGTTGTCGGTGTACAAAAGTAGGGGCTCTCCTTTTGACCCCTTTACTTGTGCACGGGCAGTCAGAGCCATGCGCCACGGCCACACTTAGCTGGGCAGAGGAGGGAAGTCGAAGCACGAGACGACCAAGGCGACGCCAAGACCGGAAACACAAGAGGGCAAGAGGGCGAGGTGGACTCCTGTGACGCCCCGAGACCGTTACACCAGGTGTCTTCCAGTTATTCGCTGTTGTTGCCTTGTCATTCGCTTGCGTGTTGCATCTTAGCATGTCATCATCCGCATTGCATCTGCATGTTTTCAAAACTTGCATCCGTCCGGGTTCCCCCAGTTCCGTCTGTGGTCCGTTCTGAGCCCAGACACACTTGCACGCGCCCGCGACACGTCTGAGATATTATTTTTATAAGTGGCCAGAAAATGTTCTCGGAATGGGTTGAAAGTTGGCGTGCGGTATTATTTTAGTGTAGGTAGACCGCCTGTCAAGTTTCATCGCATTCGGAGTTCGTTTGGCGCCCTAACGATTAACTATAGCGACAATATAGTCGGTCAAACGTCGGACGTTTTCGGTCTCCGGAAACAGTCGCCGGGCCTCTCTTCTCTTCTCTCAGCCTGAGACCTTATGCACAGTCCTCTACCTACCACCAGGCCTAACCTAGGCTCTCTTGTTAGTCCGCGGACCTCCTCGCGTGTGTGTCCGAAAGCTGTCCCGGACCCGATCCGGGCAGTCGTCACCGTTGCTTCCGGATCATCCCCAAACATCTACAAAATGTCTCCGTTTTTTTAATTGGACTTCCTAGTCTATTTTTCTCGACCGCTCGATTTATTTGGAGGAACGGATTCACCCCTAAATGTCTCCTTCTATCTTTATATATA
>NC_041380.1:358663679-358679369 GCF_002162155.2 Triticum dicoccoides
TATACTCTCTAGTCTAAATCTAGACCAAACCCTAAATTCTAGGGACCTTGTCCCATCCATCCAATCCCCATGCTGCCGCCACTCCTTTTGTTTTCAGCGACGAACCAATCAGCTTCTTCCTCCCAGATCCCCTCCTCCCTCGACTTGCGCCGCCGTCCAACTGCTTCCTCCTACCGCGCCCGAGCCTTCCCTGCCCGAGCCATGCCTCGTCCCTGGCCCCCTCCTCGCCTCGCCATCCGACGACGAACGCCGCCGCCGAAGCTCCTCCGCCATGGACGCCGGGCCCCAAGGTCGTGCCTCTCCTCCTCCTCACCTTCCCCCCTTTCCGTGTCCCCTACCATGGCCTCTCTCCTCACGTCACTCTCTCTGCAGGAGCAGCTACGCCCTGGCCAGGAGCACGCCAGGCGCCATGGCCACCGAAGGAACTCCGCCTCCTCGCCAAAACCGCACCTCCACCTCTCCCCTGCGTCTAGGTCGCCGTCCGTGCCGAAGTCCGTGCGAAGTCCCTCGCCGGAGCTGCTCTATTTCTTGCCCAAACCCGCAGGAGCACGAGCTCCCTCCTCCTCTTCCCCGTGCCCGCAGCACCAGTGCAGGATCAAGCCCCGTCGCCCTCCTCTCCTTCGCACGCACCTTCGCTCGACCCCGTCGCCCTCCGTCTCCTTGTAACATCGCCGGACCAGCGGCTCTGTCACACCGGCCATGGTCCTCCACGGCAGCCACCGAAGGATGTAAGTGCATCTAGTGCCCCTTAGTGATTTTGGTGTATTGAAGACTTATATGTTAAGGGACTAATGCGTTTGTGAGTGTACACAGGTCTATAAGTCTATCAAGAGTTTGATATTTATAGGAAAAGTCGACCCCTAAAAATGAATATCTTTGACTAAAGATTTTGGTATTTCTGAAGACTTTCATGAAGACTTTGAAAGTGAAGAAAATGGTGTGACCGTGAAGACTTGGTATTCATTCGAGGAATATGAAGCGTGAAGATTTTTGTTTTCATAGTTTCGTTTTGTCTTTCTTGAGTCATAGGAAACACCGTACTGTTAAAGGGGGTCGAGGAAATACTAAGGAAAAATTTCCATGTGATGCTCAACTCAAAATCCTACACCTACCAATCCCTTCGAGTGAAGCCATTGGAAATCTCATATAGTTCAGTCAATTTCTTCAGTGACAGAGATGAAGTTCTTCTGGTCTCTGAGGAATTTGTCCTGACTGAGGAGTTAGGAATTCACCAGTGCGGATTTCCTACACAGTGAGGAACATGATAGCCCTAAGGTTTTTGCTACTCAAAATTCCGACCGTTGATGTGCTATGCGCCAGCTGTCCCAAAATATCTATCCATCTAACGGTCATATCATTGAAGGGCATTTATGTATTATCATGTTGGGCTACTCCCTAGGCTATAAATAGCCGCCCCTACAACCACTAGCTGGTTGGTTGCTCCAAGAGAAACTGACACTTGTCATTTGAGAGCAACCCATCCTCTGAGGACTTTGAGCGAAAATCATCAAGTGAGGAAAAACCAAAAACCTAAAACTCAAACACCTACAAACCCCAAGTGATTGAGCATCACTGAAGAGATTGATCCTGCGTGGATCCGATGCTTGTTACCTTTGAAGACTGTGCTTCTTCCAGACGGTTAGGCGTCATGGTCTAGAGCATCCAAGAGGAATTGTGGATCGCCGAGTGACCGAGTTTGTGAAGGTTTGGAAGTCGCCTGAAGACTTACCACGAGTGATTGGACGAGGTCTGTGTGACCTTAGTTCAAGGAGAATACGGTGAGGACTGGGTGTCCTGAGCTGCGTGTTCAGGACTGGGTGTCCAGGACTGTGTGTCCTCGAGTTTAAATACTCAGCCGCTCCAACCAGACGTACAACTGAGACATCAGTTGGAACTGGTCTACCAAATCATTGTCTTCACCAAGCTTACTTGTTCTATTCCCTCAACTCTTTCATTTCCTCATAACTGTGTTGTGTGTTTGTTCATATCCGTGTTTGAAGACTTTGACTGAATACTTTCTCAATTTCCTCAGTTCAATTTCTTCAGTCTATTTGTCTTCATCCTGTGTTATCCTGTGCTTACGCTTCCTGTACTCTGTGCCTGTCTTCATTTCATCATGATGACTATGCTTGTATTCTGTTATGTTTACTTTTGAGTACTTATTCCGCTGCTAGTAGTTCTTCGCTAAGGAATTTCCTCACCGGCAAATTCCTCAGTGAAGAATTTCATAAAAATCGCCTATTCACCCCCCTCTAGTCGATATAACGCACTTTCAATTGGTATCAGAGCAAGGTACTCCCTTGTTCTATGTGATTTTGGTTTAACTGCCTGGAGTTTTAGTTATGTCGACCGCAGGTATGATGAAGGTGACATGCCCCATCTTTGACGGTCACAAGTATCCCAAGTGGAAGGCCATGATGAAGAAACGCTTCATGGCGATGAACAGCGAGTTGTGGACCGTCACTGAGATTGGCCTGACTGATCTGTGCAAGATGGCGGATGCTGATGACATTCGCAAATATACTCTTCTCAACCTCAAGGCGAAGGATGTCATCTGCTCCAGTCTGTCACAAAATCAGTTCAGGAATATCATGCATCTCGATCATGCGAAGCTCATCTGGGACCGTCTCTCTGAGGTCTATGAAGGTCATCGAACCTGTCATGATCCTTGGTTTGAGGACTTCAAGGAATATCTCAAAATGATGACATTCGAACCAGAATCATCATCTTCTGCATCATGCCTCATGGCAAAAGATGCCGAGGTAACTGAATGCTACCTATCTGAGTCCAGTGATGATGAATCTGGTGATGAATTTGGACCCAGCTATGTCAAACTTGCTTCCCTTGCTACTAAACAACAAAGAGCTTTGGAAAAAGCTCACTATATGCTAAACAAGAGCGATGATATGTTGGTGAAGAAATGGATCAGTCAAAAGCTTTGGCTGAAAGTCTTCAGAGACTTCATACTAAGTATGACACCCTTCAAGATCAACATAACACTCTCTTATCCGATCATGAGAAGCTTTCTTATGAATTTCTTCAAAGAAAGCAAGACCTCGAGAAGCTAAGAGTGAGTTATGAAGATCTTCAGAAGGAGCGCGATTCATTACTTGCTCAACAAATCAGCGCATCTCAGGAAGAATTTGTTCCTCCATGCTTGAAGTGCATTGAACGTGAATCTGCTAATTCTTCACCTGAATGTTCAAATGCTGCTAATATTTCAAATTCTTCACATGCCTCTGCTATCACTAATTCCTCATCTGAGGACATTGCTAGTATCACTAACGATGCAGGGCTGAAGGAATTGTACATGACAGGCATGTACAAAAGCCTCAAAGGGCATCAGGCTCTTTATGATGTGCTTAAAAAGCAGATCCTCAACAGGAACCCTAGGAAAGAGGGTATCGCCTTTGAGAGGAAACTCAATGCTGATGGTACATATTGGAAGCCTGAGCAGTACCCCAAAACTACATGGGTTGCTGCAAAGGGACCTCCAGTTGATCCATCTAACTTATCTGTATTTGCATGTGAATCTCCTCATTCTGATGATGAGTCAATTGACTCCAACTATAAACTGTTCAAAAATCAGAATGGTGAAGTATTTGCCAGATATGTTGGCACTAACTGCAGGAACGGCTCCCCGATGAAGAAAATTTGGGTTCCCAAAATATGCCTTGAAAATCTTCAGGTGAATGTCATCATGACGCCACCTGTGAAGAATAGGAACCCCAGATCAAATTCCTCATACGGACCAAATTCCTCATACGGACCAAATTCCTCATATGGATCAAAGTCCTCATATGAACATCATCGTGCTAACCCGTCTGTTTCGCAGGGAAGATCTAAGGATTATGGATATGTGCATTATTCTTCAAATCATTATGTCCATAAGTCCTCGAAGAATTTCTCTGCATACTCTTATTCTTACTCTAACCCCTCTTATGTGAAACGAAATGGACTGGCTTCTATGCCATCCTTCTTGTATGGAGCTCGCAGAATGATGAACTCTTTGCCACCCCTTCAGATGTGGGTGGTGAAGAAAAATAACTAATCTCTTCTGCAGCGTCAGGTCTCCAGACGCACGTAATTGTCTGAAGAATTTGCTGGAGACCTGAGCATGCCTGATAGGACGCAGGCTAATCATGAAGAAATGAACTTTCATTTCTCATGTCCTCATATTGCTTTATCAGTTCTTTTACTTGATGAAATTGATCTGATGAATTGATGTCATATTCTTCACTGATGAAGTATATGAGTTTGTAATCTACACTAATTCATCTGCAGGATGATCAACCCAAGGCCACTGAGTGGGTCCTCGATAGTGGATGTACAAACCACATGACTAGTGACAAGAATCTATTGATGGATGCTCCATTATCTCCATCGCATCTGAAGCATATCATCTTTGCTAACAAAGGCAAAAGTCAGGTATTGGGTCTAGGTAAGGTTGCGATTACAAAGGATCGACACATGGACAAAGTCATGCTTGTTGAGTCCTTAGGATACAACCTTATGTCTGTCTCAATGCTTTGTGATCTTGATATGGTTGTTGTCTTTGGCAAGTACCGTTGTGTTGTGGTTATGGAAGCTGACAATTCCAAAGTCTTCGAAGGCTTTAGGAGAGGAGACCTGTATATTGTTGATTTCTCTACAGGACCACAACCAGCCATGTGCTTACTTGCAAAAGCTTCAGAAGGCTGGCTCTGGCATCGATGACTTGGTCATGCAGGCATGAGGAATTTGCACACGCTTGCGAAGAAGAAGCATGTCATTGGCATCGAGAATGTCAAATTCCTCAAGGATCACCTATGCGGAGCCTGTGAAGCTGGGAAGATGACCAAGGCCAAGCATCCAGCAAAGACTATCATGACCACCACTCGCCCATTTGAATTGCTTCACATGGATCTCTTTGGTCCTAATCATTATTCTGCTATTTCAAATGAAGCATCTCAATATGGCTTTGTTATTGTTGATGATTATTCTCGCTACACATGGGTACACCTTGTTACTTACTAACATGAAGTGCAGGAAGTCTTCAAACGATTTTCCTCGAGGGCTTCAACCAACTTTGGTGTGAAGATCAAGCACATCAGAAGTGACAATGGCACTGAGTTCAAGAATTCTGGTCTCGATGACTATCTTGATGAACTTGGTATTACTCATGAGTTATCTGCTCCTTACACTCCTCAGCAGAATGGCGTCGTCGAGCACAAGAACAGGACTCTTGCTGAGATGGCTCGCACTATGCTTGATGAATACAAAACGCCTCGTCGTTTCTGGACTGAGGCAATTGCTACTGCATGCCACATCATCAACAGAGTATATCTTCACAAATTCTTCCAAAAGACTGCCTATGAACTCCTCACTGATAAGAAACCCAATGTAAGTTATTTCAATGTCTTCGGTGCTAAATGTTGGATTAGAGATCCTCATCACAACTCAAAATTTGCACTGAAAGCACATGAAGGTTTTATGCTTGGTTACGGAAAGGACTCGCACACCTACAGAGTCTTCAACAACGTTCTTCACAAAGTTGTTGAAACTGTAGATGTGCGGTTCGATGAAACTAATGGCTCGCAAAGAGAGCACCTACCTACTATGATAGATGAATCAGCACGTGAGGAAACTATCAAGTTCAAGGCTACTGAGGATGTCATTCCTACTAAAGAACTCATTCCAGAACATGAAGAACGTCAAGCTAATGCACCTGAAGAAAATGCTGAAGAAAATGGTGCTGAAGAAAACGCCGATCAAATTCTTCAACGACAACCAGCTCATCCTCGCATTGCAAAAGAAGTGCAAGTTGAAAAGATCATCAATGACATCAAAGCGCCAGGTCCTCTCACACTTTCAAAAGCTTCACATTTGTCTAACTTTTGTGGGCACTATGCTTTTGTCTCTATTACAGAGCCCACTAAGGTAGATGAAGCATTTCTGGAGCCTGAGTGGATTCAGGCCATGCAAGAAGAATTACATCAGTTCGAGCTCAACAATGTCTGGGAACTGGTCAAACGTCCAGATCCTCGCAAGCACAATATCATCGGCACAAAGTGGATCTACCGCAACAAGCAAGATGAAAATGGCCTTGTGGTGTGGAATAAGGCACGGCTTGTAGCTCAAGGCTACACACAGGTTGAAGGAATTGATTTCGATGAAACTTTTGCACCTGTTGCTAGACTTGAGGCTATTCGCATATTACTTGCTTATGCTAACCATCATGATATCACTTTATATCAAATGGATGTGAAAAGTGCATTCCTCAATGGTAAGCTTGAGGAAGAAGTATATGTTGCTCAACCCCCAGGTTTTGAAGATCCAAAGAATCCTGACAAAGTCTTCAGACTCAACAAGGCCCTCTATGGCCTCAAGTAGGCCCCACGGGCTTGGTATGATACCTTGAAGGAACTCTTCATGAAGAAAGGCTTCAAACCCGGTTCACTCGACCCTGCTCTTTTCACTAAATCTTATGATGGTGAATTGTTTGTGTGCCAAGTATATGTTGATGATATTATCTTTGGCTGTACTGACCAACGTTATAGTGATGAATTTGCATATATGATGAGTGAAGAATATCAAATGTCTAGGATGGGAGAGTTGAAATTCTTCTTAGGTCTTCAAATTCGTCAACAACACAATGGCATATTCATCTCTCAGGAGAAATACCTCAAGGATGTACTGAGGAAATTCGGCATGCAGGATTGCAAAGGCGTCAAAATTCCTATGCCCACAAATGGCCATCTGTGCACTGATGAAAATGGTATTGACTTCGATCATAAGGTATACAGCTCCATTATAGGCTCCTTATTGTACTTATGTGCATCTAGGCTAGATATAATGCTTAGTGTTTGCATGTGTGCCCGATTTCAAGCTACACCGAAGGAATCACACCATAAGGCTATGAAGCATATTCTTCGATATCTAGCTCACACACCAACACTTGGATTATGGTACCCCAAGGGCTCGGCTTTTGATCTTGTTGGATATTCTGACTCTAACTATGCTGGTGATCGTGTGGATCGCAAGTCAACATCTGGTACATGTCATTTCCTCGGACGATCTTTGGTCTGTTGGTCCTCGAGGAAACAGAACTGCGTATCACTATCTACTACTGAAGCTGAGTACATTGCCGCTGCTTCTTGCTGTGCCCAATTGCTATGGATGAAGCAAACTCTCAAGGACTACGGCGTCAACATGAAGAATGTGCCTCTCTTCTGTGACAATGAGAGTGCCATCAAGATTGCTCACAACCCAGTTCAGCACTCGAAGACAAAGCACATTCAGATTCGTCATCATTTTCTTTGTGATCATGTGTTGAAGGGCGACATTTCTATTGAGCATGTGAAGACTGAAGAACAACTAGCCATATCTTCACAAAGCCCTTGGATGAGAAGAGATTTAGCAAGTTGCGGTGTGAGCTAAATATCCTAGAATCTTCGAATGTTCTTTGAAAAGGACACTCATCCTAACACTTATGCAAAATTGATGACTTAGATGTGCAACACATGAAGAAACGTTTTTCTTCAATCAATGAAGAATAACACTCTTAGTGTGAAGAAATTAATGAAGAATTTGATTCTCAGAACCCTACGATAATTGTACGCGGTGTCTGAAATCATCATTCTTATACGGTGGATCAGGCCACCACCAAAAGTTTAAATTCCTCAAATTATTCATATTCTTCAACTTTGCATAGTCTTCACTTGTCCTGTCGTTTTTCTTCATTGGCTATATATATATATATATATATATATGTGAGTTTATGTCCTCTACATCATTCACTTATTGCTATTTCTTCAAGTTGGTTTTCTGCTAAGTGAATGTGATCGGACCCTTCCTGTTGGTGTCAAAACCGGCGGATCTCGGGTAGGGGGTCCCGAACTGTGCGTCTAGGCCGGATGGTAACAGGAGGTAAGGGACATGAAGTTTTACCTAGGTTCGGGCCCTCTCGATGGAGGTAAAACCCTACGTCCTGCTTGATTAATATTGATGATATGGGTGGTACAAGAGTAGATCTACCACGAGATCAGAGAGGCTAAACCCTAAAAGCTAGCCTATGGTATGATTGTTGTTGTCTATGTTGTCCTACGGACTAAAACCCTCCGGTTTATATAAACATCGGAGAGGGTTAGGGTTACACAAAGTCGGTTACAATGGTAGGAGATCTGAATATCCGTATCGCCAAGCTTGCCTTCCATGCCAAGGAAAGTCCCTTCCGGACACGGGACGAAGTCTTCAATCTTGTATCTTCATAGTCCAGGAGTCCGGCTAAAGGTATAGTCCGGCTATCCGAACACCCCCTAATCCAGGACTCCCTCAGTAGCCCCTGAACCAGGCTTCAATGACGACGAGTCCGGCGCACAGATTGTCTTCGGCATTGCAAGGCGGGTTCCTCCTCCAAGTACTTCATAGAAGATTTTGAACACAAAGATAGTGTCCGGCTCTGCAAAATAAGTTTCCACATATTGCCATAGAGAGAATAACATTTACATGAATCTAATCTGCTGACGTATTCCGTAGTGTGTCACACCACGGCCAAGCCTTTATCCGAGTCGTTTCATTATCCCACCTCAGCGCATCATGCGAGGCGGTTTCCTTGGCACGTCTTTTTAAAGCAGAGATCGTGCCCCTCATTTCAGGATTCTCATCAATACGGGCGTGGGTAACCCAACCGCGCCATTGATTACGGCGCTTGGAGATAGGCGAGTTTTACCAGGCTGGTGGGGACACGTAGTTGCGTCTACCCATATAAGGGGATAAGGATCCACCTTTTCACCTATGCCTTCTTCCTCCTTTGCCTATCCATACTCGCGCACTCGAGCTCCAGCGCCCAAGTCCACACTCCCCACCTCAACCTTCTCCAGCCATGTCCGGAGCGGGAGGCAAGTGGATGGTCTCCTCCGTCACGGAGGGACACATCAAAAAGCTGAGGAAGGCCGGATACCTGTCTAACGACATCGCGTACCGGCTTCCCGAAAAGGGGCAGCTCATCCCCACCCCTAGGCCCCATGAGAGGGTGGTGTTCCTCCCCCATTTCCTCCATGGACTGGGCTTCCCTCTCCACCCATTTGTCCGGGGGTCATGTTCTACTACGGCCTAGATTTCCACGATCTGGCCCCGAGCTTTGTCCTCAACATCTCAGCGTTTATCGTCGTGTGCGAGGCTTTCCTCCGCATCCTCCCCCATTTCGGCCTATGGCTCAAGACTTTCAACGTCAAGCCGAAGGTGGTGCGCGGCAACCAGGCGGAGTGCGGAGGCGCCATGGTGGGCAGGATGGCCAACGTCCTATGGCTCGAGGGCTCCTTTGTGGAGACCCTGAAGGGGTGGCAATCGGGGTGGTTTTACATCACCGAGCCGCGCGACCCCGAATGGGTCGCACCCCCCGAGTTTCGATCTGGACCCCCTACGTGGCTCACCTCCTGGAAGGAGACGGGCCTGTCGTGGGGTAAGAAAGGAGAGCTGACCGGACTCCAAACATGCATCCAAACCCTGGTAGACAAGAAGCTCAAGCTTGTCAATGTAGTCCAGGTTATGCTCATCCGCTTGATCCTCTCGTGTCAACAACGGGCTTTCAACCTATGGGAGTTCGACCCGGTGCGGCACCAGACTCTGAGCAGGCTCTTCGACACGACGTACGAAGATGCCTGGAAGGTGCTTTTCAAGGGCGCCGAGGCCCCCGCATCCGCTACTGAGGATCACGGATTCAGTACGCAGCGTCACGCTCATGCAGTAAGCTGTTTTTTCCTTTTACAGGGTATCAATTTTTCATAGTTTGACTCCATGCGGGATCTAAGCTCCCTTACCTTTGACAGGATTGGCAGGTGACGTCCGGACAGATCAACTGTCTGGCTCCTTTGCCCGAAGGCCCAGCGGACGCTCGCTTGGCGAAGCTGCTGGTTCCGGCACCCTATGTGGTGCCGAAGAAGAAGGCCGCGAAAAAGGCCACGGGGACTCGAAAGAGTGCCCGGCGCCAGGAGGTGTCGGATCCATCATCCGACGGTTCCGAGGCGCATTCCTCCCATGAAGACGAGGAGGAAGAAGAAGAGACCTCT
Organism: Triticum dicoccoides; assembly: GCF_002162155.2. Lineage (NCBI taxonomy): Eukaryota > Viridiplantae > Streptophyta > Magnoliopsida > Poales > Poaceae > Triticum > Triticum dicoccoides. The sequence continues at coordinate 358,673,729 of NC_041380.1, forward strand.
CCCCCTCCAGCGGGAGGAGAGAAGAAAAGGAAGGCCACCCTCTCTGGGGAGGCCGGAGGGTCCAAGAAGGGGAAAACCCTTCCTCCGGACTACTCCACCGACGCCGACGACGGAAGAGAGGAGTGGCAGCCCAGGGCCAAGCCCCTGGCAAAATCGTAAGTATCCGGATACCAGAGTAATTCATAGTATTCGTTTATTGCACAACTTTCCCTTATTTCGAATATGTTCATGCAGCCCACCCAAAGACCGGCTCGACGCGTCGTCGAGCGGCTCACTGGACTCGTCGGATGTGAACTCGCTTCCGACGGCTTCCTCCCCTCGCCCTACGGACGACACTGAAGTGTTGTCCCAACATGTTCCAAGCTGGGAGGAGGTGGTCCTGGAGGCACCGCAGGGCGACCTCCCGGACTCCAGGAGTAAAAGGGGATGAAACCCCCAAGGGCTCCAAGTCCGGCTCTAGGCCGGACTCCGCTCCGGAGCCTTCAAAGGTTCCAGAGTCCGGCGGGGGACCTCCTTCCAAGAGGAGCAAGCCCACCGTGCCGGTCTCCCCCGTCCAACCGGAGGCGCCGAACAATCTATTGGAGGCGCTCCAAGGCGCCTACATCGACGAGGAGCACCGCACTATTATGAGTGCGGTGGTCCAGAAGGTTCAGTCCGCCAAGAGCGGACTGACTGAAGCTTGTACGAGCCTTTTAACAGGCTTTGAGGTAAGTAAAGAATGTGTAAATAATGTTACCGCATAGACAGTAGCCCCTGATGCTCTGTTTGGCGTTCGGGAAGAAAAGCCGAATAGAGGATCAAATAAAATTCATAGGAGTCTAACAAAAAGGAGTCAATATGCGTATGCAGGCTTCTCTGCTTGCGTCCGCCGCACTGACTGCGGAAGTGGACACGCTAAAGCAGAACCTTGAGCGGTCCGAGCAAGAGCTCGGGCGCGCCAAGAAGCAGCTCAAGGACAATGAAGGTAAGAAATACCTTGTTTAAATATATATAAAAAGGTGCAATTGCAAAAAATGACAGGATTATCGTGGCTATTTTAGGGGCCACGTCTGAGGTGGCGACCCTTAAGCAAGCGCTGCTCGAGGCTGACAAGAAAGCGGCCACGGAGCGCACCGAGTGGGAGAGGTATGAGGCCCAGGTTGGCAAGGTGCAGCAAGAGCTCTAGGTTCTCATGAAAAAGCATGAGAGTTTGGAGCTTGACTCAAAGACGCGAGCGTTTGAGCTCGCGGCGGCTATTGAAAATTCCAAGTCTGCCAAGGCCGAATCCTAGAAGACCCTCCAGGAGTTGGATCAGGTGAAGAAGATAGCGGCGGGTAAGGCATTCTTTATGCAAAGCAAACACATAAACGTGAGTTACTTGTTACTTACCCGAATCCGGAGCTCTCTAGGAGCGTTCGCAGATCTTCCCCGGAGTGTGTCCGATGCCGCCACATTCTATCGAGCCGAGGAGGGCAGCTCGACAGAGAAGGTGTTCTAGTCTCGGTATGCTGAGGCCGGACACCCCGTGCCCCTGAGCGACCAGATGAAGCAACTAGTCGAGCTCCACAAGGCGGCCGAACAGGCCATGAAGGGCCTCCTAGTTCAGCTGTGGCCTGGAGAGGCTCTGCCTGGGAGCTATTTCGGGCTGGTGCGGCGGCTGGTGGAGGCCTGTCCAAGGCTCAAAGTCATCAAGCGCTCCGTCTGCATTGAAGGTGCTCGTAGGGCCCTTGCCCGTGCTAAGGTGCACTGGGGCAAGCTGGATGCTGAGAAGCTTGTGAAGGACGGGCCACTGCCGGGGAAAGAGCATCGCAAGCCCGAGAATTATTATAAGGATGTTCTGAAGGGTTCCTGCCTTGTGGCGGATGAATGTTCTAGGGATGTAATTTTTGAGTTAAACTTGCTCGTTTTGCCCTGTGCGCTGGAAACTTGTTCATATGCGCTAAGCAATGCTGTTTGTAATTTAAAATATTACCTTCTGTGTGGCTGTTTATCAATTTTGAGAGATGGGAAGTCGTCGGCTTCTGCCCCCGTGCCGCTAGTGCTGGGGTGTTCGGGTATAAACCTGAGCGCTCTTTTTCCCATGTTTGGGTCCTTCGAGGGAGGCGCTCAGCCCAACGAACAAGGCAATCGGACTATAATGCGTGAACACTCTCACTTAGCCATAGAATTCTATAATTTTAAATTTGGGCGAAGCCCCTGGTATTCGGAAGACCGAGTTCGGGGCGCTATCCACGCCTTGGGCGGACAGAGCCGACTCCTCGCCCTAAGCGGCATAAGTCTTTAGGGACTCGAAAAACCTCTCAAACAGCGACCAGCTCTCGCTTCATCATGACAGTCAGTTTTAGCTTTCTTGTCACGCCCTCGATGCGGCTATATCTCCTACGTGTCGAAGCACGACTTAGAGGCATAACCACATTGAAAGCAATGTCGCAGGTTAGGCAATCATCACAACATCCCATGTAATATAGATAATAAAAGGGGAGATACATAGTTGGCTTACACTCGCCACGTCAATCAAAGTACATAAATAGCATTACATCAACCAAACACTCATGGCCCGACTATGGCGCCAAAATAAAAGATCAACCCAACATGCGACACGGTCCCGATTGCCCCAACTGGGCACCACTACTGATCATCAGGGAAAGACACATAGTAACGGCGGGAAGCTTCATTGAACTCCCACTTGAGCTCATGCGCATCATCTGGAACGGAATCATCAGGCCCTGCATCTGGTTTGGAAGTAATCTGTGAGCCACAGGGACTCAGCAATCTCGCACCCTCGCGATCAAGACTATTTAAGCTTATAGGTAAGGCAAGGTAAATATGTGGAGCTGCAGCAAGCGACTAGCATATATGGTGGCTAACCTATTCGCAAAAGAGAGCGAGGAGAGATAGCAAAGCGCGGACAAGTAACTAGAGAACAACCTGCGGCAAGCATTACTCCAACACCGTGTTCACTTCCCGGACTCCGCCGAGAAGAGACCATCACGGTAACTCACACAGTTGATTCATTTTAATTAAGTTAAGGTTCAAGTTATCTACAACCGGACATTAACAAATTCCCATCTGCCCATAACCGCGGGCACGACTTTCGAAAGTTCAATCCCTATAGGGGAGTCCCAACTTATCCCATGACAAGCTCTCACGGTCAACGAAGGAATAGACCTTCTCCCGAGACATTCCGATCAGACTCGGTATCCCGGTTCTACAAGACACTTCGACAAGTTAAAACCAATCCAGCAACACCACCCGTTGTGCCGACAAATCCCAATAGGATCTGCACATATCTCGTTCTCAGGGCACACCGGATAAGCTAAGCGTACGGAAGCTAACGTAACCCAAGTTGCCAAGGGACGGCCCCGCACGGTGCTCTAGGTTGGACCAACACTTAGAGAAGCACTGGCCCAGGGGTTTAAAATAAAGATGACCCTTGAGTCCGCGAAACCCAAGGGAAAAGGCTAGGTGGCAAATGGTAAAACCAAGGTTGGGCATTGCTGGAAAAGCTTTAATCAAGGCGAACTATCAAGGGGTTCCCATTATCACCCAACCGCGTAAGGAACGCAAAATCCGGGAACATAACACCGATATGACGGAAACTAGGGCGGCAAGAGTGGAACAAAACACTAGGCGAGAGGCCGAGCCTTCCACCCTTTACCAAGTATATAGATGCATTAAGATAACAAGATAATATAATGATATCCCAACAAGTAAATAATGTTCCAACAAGGAACGGGCTCCAATCTTCACCTGCAACTAGCAACGCTATAAGAGGGGTTGAGCAAAGCGGTAACATAGCCAATCAACGGTTTGCTAGGACATGGTGGGTTAGAGGTTTGACATGGCAATTTGGGAGGCATGATAAGCAAGTGGTAGGCATCGTAGCATAGGCATAGCAAAAGAGCGAGCATCTAGCAAAGCAAAGATAGTAGTGATTTTGAGGGTATGATCATCTTGCTTGCAAAGTTGTCAGAGTTGACTGGATCCTCGAAAGCAAACTCAATGGGATCCTCGTTAGCGAAATCGTCTCCTGGATCTACCCAAACAAGACAAACAAGCAACAAGGACACAACCAACCACGTGCAAAGTTCAAACAACATGATGCAAACATGGTATGCTATGCGGGATGCGATATGTGATGCATATGCATGATTTGACAAGGAATGAATGAACCTGGCCTTAACGTGGAAATCTAAGTGTGCCACTGGAATGGTGATATGAAATCGCTTGAAAACGATATAAAGAACGCCGAAATCGGAGTTACGGTTTGGAAATGGCAAGCAATTCAAATATGACACCGGTCTGCGATATACAACAAGTAGACATATAAATGCAACAAGATGAACATGCTACAGCACTCAAACATGACAACAAAATACATGGCAGGGATCCATTCATGATGATTAACAAAAGAGGAACACTGAGCTACGGCCAATTCATCCATTAACAGGTTCAAACAAGCATGGAAAAAATGCATTTGGTAAACAGATTTCAGACTTAGTGAAATTAACACTTGTCTGGAATTTCAGATCAGGTAGCACACTTTGGAGCATGAAAACTATATGCTACAGGACCTGAACATGGCAAAGTAAAGCATGGAATGGAGCTACTCAAAGAGCTTAACAAAAGTCCCTTAGTGACCTTGAGCCAAAAGGGATCAGAAAATACATTTGCAAGCATGTGAACATGGCAAAAACATAATCAGTTCTCAGACTTAGTGAAAACTGGAGCATGCAAAATCAGATATCAAGTAGGCATGTTTACGAGCTCGATGCACTCACTACAGAGCAAGTCATGACAATCTAAGCATACAACCATCAAGAATACACATTATACAAGCTATACATGGCAAGAACAATAACATAGCATGCACGGATCAACTACAACATCCTCGGCAAAATCGCTAACAAGTAGACAATCTGCCCAGATTCATGAAATTACAAAAGTAGAGCTCGATTGACTCAAGCTAGGGTGCTCCATAATTGCAAACAAAGACATGGATGGATAGAGCACTACAAGATTAACAAAACATCCTTACTGATCATCCTCAAAAGAGGCACGGATCACTAGGAAACAACATGAACATATGGCATATTGAAATAAACAGATTAAGGACTTAGTGGAATTGCTAAGTCCGTGAAATCAGCATTAACGAATGCTCCACTTCGCAAGCTTGTTCTAGTCACCACACATATCACAAAAATATATGGGTTGCACCTCTGGATAGATGGCAAAACATATAACAAAACACATGTAGAGCTCAGGGGCATATCATGCACACAATAATCATGGCAAAAATGACAAATATCTAATTGGAGCAGCAGATCTGACAATTATCTCAAATAGCACTCTTCCAACAGCATTTCGGTCACCAAGATGAACTAAAATGAAAATGATGCACTGAGATGAAATGATGTGCTCTCTGAGACGAACATTTTGATAAGCTATATGCCCAAAACGGAGTTACGGATGCAAAGTTACGGCATGAACAAGAAGGCAAAATAATTAGTGTTTCGGGGAGAAGTCAACCGATCCGAGATCCGGATCCAGATCTGGCCGCACGGATAATGAGGTTCACCGGGGACTTGAAGCTCGTCGGAGATGAAGTCGGCCGCCGGAGGAGAAGGTCGGCGCGGGGGCGGAGACGGAGATGGCTGGAGCT
>NC_041380.1:358679976-358788661 GCF_002162155.2 Triticum dicoccoides
CGGTGGCCGGTGGCCGGGCGAGGCGGCGACGGGACTTGCCGGCGTCGGGGAAGGAGAAGGGCACGGGCGGCGCCGGATCTGGCCCGCGGGAGGCGGCGGCTCGGGCCGGGGGGGGCCCGCCTGGGCCCGGGCGGGCCGACGAAGTGGGCGCAGGCGCTGGCCACTCCCGGAGCGACACGTGGCAGCGGTGGGACGAAGTTGACGCGTCCGGCCGGACAGAAAAATGTCCGCCGGCGCGTGGAGACGAAGGGGACTAAGGTTTCGGGGGGAGGAGAAGGGGAATTTCGGAGGGGGTCTTTATATAGGCATAGGAGGAGCTAGGAGAGTCCAAATGAGGTGCGGTTTTCGGCCACGCGATCGTGATCGAACGCTCTAGATGATGGAGAGGGTTTTGGTGGGTTTTGGGCCAACTTGGAGGGGTGTTGGGCTGCAACACACACGAGGCCTTTTCGGTCCCTTGGTTAACCGTTGGAGCATCAAACGAAGTCCAAATGGTACGAAACTTGACAGGCGATCTACCGGTAGTAAACCAAGGCCGCTTGGCAAGTCTCGGTCCAATCCGGAAATTTTTAACCCCCACACACGAAAGAAAGGTAGAAATGACCACCAAAGGAGAACGGAGCGCCGGAATGCAAAACGGACAACGGGGAAAATGCTCGAATGCATGCGATGAACACGTATGCAAATGCAATGCACATGATGACATGATATGAGATGCATGACAACAACAATACACGCAGACAAAGACCCAAACCCGAGAAAATAAAATAACTTAACGCCGGAAACGGCAAGAGTTGGATTACATATTGGGCAAACCATATCCGGGGTGTTACAACACTCCACCACTATGAAAGGATCTCGTCCTGAGATCTAGGACTGAAAGAACGCCGAGTACTTAGAACGGAGGTGATCCTCGCGTTCCCAGGTGGCTTCACAGTCGGAATGGTGTGACCACTTGACTTTGAGGAATTTGATTGACTTATTGCGAGTCTTGCGTTTAGTCGCTTCAAGAATAGCAACGGGGTGCTCACGATAAGAGAGATCTTCTTGGAGCTCAATGTCCTCGAAGTTGACGGTGCGGTCAGGTGTCTTGAAGCACTTTCGGAGCTGAGAGACATGGAACACGTCATGCACATTTGCAAAGTTTGAAGGAAGCTCGAGTTGATAGGCGAGATCACCTCTCTTGCTGACGATCTTGAAAGGTCCCACGTATCTAGGGGCAAGCTTCCCTTTGATACCGGAGCGACGAGTACCTTTCATTGGAGAGACACGGAGGTAAACATGATCTCCGATCTTGAAAGCCAAATCACGGTGCTTACTATCATAGTAGCTTTTCTGGCACGATTGCGCTGCTTTGAGGTTATCTCAAATGACTTTACACATCTCTTCTGCCTCTGTGATTAAGTCATTTCCCAGAAGTTGACGTTCACCGGTTTCGGACCAGTTGAGAGGGGTACAGCACTTCCTGCCATACAGAATTTCAAATGGGGCCTTGCCCGAACTTGCTTGAAAACCGTTGTTGTAGGAGAATTCAGCATATGGAAGACAATCCTCCCACTTCATGCCGAAGGAGATCACACAAGCCCTGAGCATATCTTCAAGAATCTGATTGACATGCTCGACTTGACCGCTAGTTTGAGGATGGAAAGTTGTACTGAAGCGAATGTTGGTGCCCATGGCCTTCTGAAAAGAATCCCAAAACTTGGAGGTAAAGATGTTGCCACAGTCTGAAGAGATCACCTGTGGAATACCGTGCAGCGAGACAATTCGAGAGGTATAGAGCTCCGCCAATTGAGCTGCAGTGATAGACTCTTTGATAGGCAGAAAGTGAGACACTTTAGTGAGTTTGTCAATGACAACGAATATAGCATCATTGCCACGCTTGGACTTTGGAAACCCAGTCACGAAGTCCATCTCAATGTGGTCGAACTTCCATTCTAGAATGGCAAGAGGTTGGAGGAGACCAGCTGGCCTTTGGTGTTCTGCCTTCACTCTTCTGCAGACATCACACTCATTCACGAACTGAGCAATCTCGCGCTTCATTCGAGTCCACCAATAAGCCTGCTTGAGGTCCTGATACATCTTCGTGCTCCCAGGGTGGATGGAGAGGAGAGAATTGTGAGCCTCGTTCATGATCACTTTACGAAGTTCACCTTTGGGCACAACAATACGATCCTCGAAGAAGAGAGTATCCTTGTCATCAAGGCGGTAGCACTTGTACTTGGGTTGACTCTTGGCAATCCCAATCTTCACCTTTTTCACCATAGCATCCAGAAGTTGAGCTCGGCGAATCTGGTCTTCCAGGGTAGGAGAGACTTGAAGGTTGGCGAGGAAACCTTGAGGAACAACTTGTAGATTAAGTTTGCGGAAAGCTTCACAAAGATCGGGTTGATAAGGCTTGAGAATCAGGCTGTTGCAATAAGCCTTCCTGCTCAATGCGTCAGCAATCGCATTACCCTTGCCTGGAGTATACTCGATACTCGGATTATACTCTTGAATCATTTCGACGCATTGAGTCTGCCTGAGGTTGAGATTAGGCTGAGTGAAGATGTACTTGAGACTCTTGTGGTCAGTGAAGATGTCCACTTTTCTTCCCAATAAGAGATGTCTCCAAGTCAAAAGAGCATGCACAACTGCCGCCAACTCGAGGTCATGAGTGGGGTAGTTCTTCTCATTGGGCTTCAACTAGCGAGAGGTATAAGCCACAACTTTCTTCTCTTGCATCAACACTAGACCAAGACCTTGAAGAGAGGCATCGCAGAAGACCTCGAACGGTTTGGATTCATCAGGAGGAGTCAAAACTAGAGCAGTGACCAATTTCTTTTTCAAAGTGTTGAAAGCGATGTCACATTCTGGAGACCAAACGTACTTGACGTGCTTCTGGAGAAGATTTGAGAGAGGCTTCGCGATCTTAGAAAAGTTTTCAACAAATCTTCGACAGTAGCTTGCGAGACCGAGGAAGCTACGAAGTTGCTTCACGTTCTGAGGTGGTTCCCAATTCACAATTGCAGACACCTTCTTAGGATTCACCGCAATGCCCTTGGTAGAGATGATATGACCAACATAAAGAACCTCATCGAGCCAAAATTCGCACTTGGAGAACTTGGCGTAGAACGGGTGTTCCCTGAGCTTATCGAGCACCAAACGCAAGTGCTTGTCATGATCTTCCTTGTTCTTCGAAAAGACCAGAATGTCGTCGAGATAGACCAAAACGAAGTCATTGGTGTAGGCGTTGAAGATGAAGTTCATCATGCGAGAGAAAGTTGGAGGAGCGTTGACGAGGCCAAAAGACATGACAGTGTATTCATATGAACCAAACTTGTCCTGAAAGCCGTCTTGGGAATATCTTGCTCACGGATTCAAATCTGATGATAACCCATATGGAGATCAAGCTTGGAGAATACTTGGGCACCTTTGAGTTGTTCGAACAGCTCGTTGATGTTGGGAAGTGGGTATTTGTTCTTGATGGTCTTCTTGTTCAATGGACGGTAATCAACACAAAGTCGGTCCGTTCCATCCTTCTTCTTCACAAAAAGAACACCACAACCCCACGGAGAAGAACTAGGTCGTATGAGACCCATTCGCTCTTGAATATCGAGTTGCTTCTTCAGCTCCTTCAACTCTTCAGGTCCGAGCTTGTAAGGACGCTTGCACACAGGTTCCGTGCCAGGCTCAAGATCGATGACGAATTCAACTGGCCGGTGCGGAGGCATTCCTGGAAGCTCTTCTGGAAAGACGTCTTGATATTCGCAAATGACTGGAATTTGCGAGATGGCATCCAGTTCACCCTTCTCATTGAGAGAAAACAGACGGATGGTATCATCATTAGCGGCAAAGACAATTACATCCTCAGACGAATGAGTCAATTGAATCTGCCTGGCTGCACAATCAAGCTGAGCCTTGTGATTAGAAAGCCAATCCATTCAGAGAATAAGATCAATATCCGAGTTACCAAGAACCATTGGAGAAGCCAGAAACTTGAAATCACTCATCATGATAGAAACATCCGGGACTACTAAAGTAGCCCTCATAGACTTAGCCGGAGAAACCACTCCCATAGGTTTACCCAACATTTGTGAAACGAAGTCATGCTTGGAAACAAATGATCTTGACATGAAACAATGCGATGCACCAGTGTCAAAAAGAACTTTTGCGGGAAAAGAGTTAACTGGAAAGTTACCCATGATGACATCTGACGAGTCCTCTGCCTGAGCTGCATTTAGCAAGTTGACCTTGGCGGAATTGGGGTTATGCTTGACCACAGCTGTACTTGCCGATCTCATAGGAGGAGGAGGAGGAAGGCGCCTCTGGTTGAAGCATTTGTTGGCATAGTGACCCTTTTGTTGGCACTTGTTGCACGTGACCTATGAAAGTGGACGGTGATGCGGAGCACTCGATCTTGGAGCTTGAGACGAAGTCTTGTTCTGAAAGCTAGGGTTGGGTGGGTGGGAAGATCCACTGCCACCTTTGCTCTTCTGCTGATACGGCTGACGGAACGGAGGAGGAGGAAGCCAATACTTTTGCTGCTTGGCCACTTGAGTAGAGGAAGTAGGAGTAGCATCTCTGACTCGCTTCTTGGAAGCATCACACCTCAGTTGAGCGGCCTCTTGCTTCAATGCCATGTTGTAGAACTCATCGTATCTCAAAGGCTCAAGGAGAACAAGAGCTAGCTGGATTTCTTCTCTGAGACCACCCCTGAACTGGTATATCACGCTCTTCTCGTCAGGGACGTCCTGCTTAGCAAAGCGGGCGAGCTTCTGAAACAACTTGTTGTAGTCATAGACAGACAAAGAGCCTTGCTTCAGGTTGCGGAATTCCTCATGCTTGCTTTCAACCACGCTCCGAGGAATATGATGAGCTTTGAAGTCTTGACGGAATTCATCCCAGGTAATCACACGGCCTCCTCTGGAATCCTTGTACTGTTGGAACCATTCTGCAGCTTGGTCTTTGAGTTAGAAGGAAACGAACTTGACAAAGTCCTCAGGCCTGACGTTACTGCACTCAAAATGCTTGCACAGATCCACGAGCCAATCGTCAGCATTAGTTGCCTCAACACAATTGCTGAAAGTCTTTGGCCCGTTAGCAAGGAACTGGTTGAGTGTAGCAAAGTGATTCTGATTGTTGCCTTGGTTGCCTTGGTTCGCTTGATTGCGCTCTTGAAGAATTTGCATGATCAACTATGTGTTTGCATTGGTTGCGGCCATCATAGCTTGCCATGCCTCCGGAGGAGGTGGAGGTGGTGGCGGATCTTAATTCTGATTATGATTGGTGCTCTTAGCGGGAGCCATCCTGAAGAGGGTGACAACCGTTAGCACATTGACAGATGAAGCTGAATCAAACGGGTTGAAATTGCAACATATAGTCTTCACATCCGAACAAAATGAACGAATGCATTCCACTTGAAATGGTCACATATCCATAAATCGAGAAGCCACTTAGAATTTAGATAGAGGAATAAATCAACAAGGTACGGATCAAGAACGAATACTCGGTAAGAAATCCCAATCTCAAACCAAATATCCGTGGAAGAGGAACTAGAGCTACAAGAATTCCCACCTATGAAACTCCCGAACCTTTCCGGTTATGCAATCAGGTGTTGGGGATACAGGGGAAGCATAATATCTCACCCAAATCTAGCAAATCCTACATCCAGCTGTATCCATCCTTCAACACATAACTGAGAAAAACTTCGGAAACCATCTACCTCAACCTTCGAAAAGCATCCGTTATACAAGTTATGGCAATACTCCCGAACTCCCACCCCAGGACTGGGTGGCGTCGAGGTTATCTCACCAACGAACTGCATAAAAGAGATTTTCGATGTCGGCGTACTAAACTCAGGTATTCCAGAACTGCAACGATAAAATTGTGACGACAACACCTCGGAGCTCAACTACCCGGGACACTGCCACAACCCCTAAAGACAGGAGGCACCAAGAACAATGTTCTCGTCACAAAACCATCGGAACGATTCCAAGATACCCGCGTGATCCTAAATTTTTTTTTGTGAAATTTGAGAAGAGAATAGTCAAAACTCTACGTCAGGATGCCTTACCAAAGCGATGAGGAGACTGGGAAGTAAAAAGAATTCCTAAACTCTCCGATATATAATTCCTAAATGACTCAAAACATTTTTCTAGACACAACTCGGCCGCTAAAAACGATCAAACAGTGGGGGCTCCTAAGGTCGGGGAAGGCTCTGATACCAACTTGTCACGCCCTCGATGCGGCTATATCTCATACGTGTCGAAGCACGACTTAGAGGCATAACCGCATTGAAAGCAATGTCGCAGGTTAGGCAATCATCACAACATCCCATGTAATATAGATAATAAAAGGGGAGATACATAGTTGGCTTACACTCGCCACGTCAATCAAAGTACATAAATAGCATTACATCAACCAAACACCCATGGCCCGACTACAGCGCCAAAATAAAAGATCAACCCAACATGCGACACGGTCCCGATCGCCCCAACTGGGCACCACTACTGATCATCAGGGAAAGACACATAGTAACGGCGGGAAGCTTCATCAGCTCATGCGCATCATCTGGAACGGAATCATCAGGCCCTGCATCTGGTTTGGAAGTAATCTGTGAGCCACAAGGACTCAGCAATCTCGCACCCTCGCGATCAAGACTATTTAAGCTTATAGGTAAGGCAAGGTAAATATGTGGAGCTGCAGCAAGCGACTAGCATATATGGTGGCTAACCTATTCGCAAAAGAGAGCGAGGAGAGATAGCAAAGCGCGAACGAGTAACTAGAGAACAACCTGCGGCAAGCATTACTCCAACACCGTGTTCGCTTCCCGGACTCCGCCGAGAAGAGACCATCACGGTAACTCACACAGTTGATTCATTTTAATTAAGTTAAGGTTCAAGTTATTTACAACCGGACATTAACAAATTCCCATCTTCCCATAACCATGGGCACGGCTTTCGAAAGTTCAATCCCTGCAGGGGAGTCCCAACTTAGCCCATGACAAGCTCTCATGGTCAACGAGGAATAGACCTTCTCCCGAGACATTCCGATCACACTCGGTATCCCGGTTCTATAAGACACTTCGACAACTTAAAACCAATCCAGCAACACCACCCGCTGTGCCGACAAATCCCGATAGGAGCTGCACATATCTCGTTCTCAGGGCACACCAGATAAGCTAAGCGTACGTAAGCCAACGTAACCCAAGTTGCCAAGGTATAGCCCGCATGGTGCTCTAGGTTGGACCAACACTTAGAGAAGCACTGGCCCGGGGGTTTAAAATAAAGATGACCCTTGAGTCCGCGAAACCCAAGGGAAAAGGCTAGGTGGCAAATGGTAAAACCAAGGTTGGGCATTGCTGGAAAAGCTTTAATCAAGGCGAACTATCAAGGGGTTCCCATTATCACCCAACCACGTAAGGAACGCAAAAATCCGGGAACATAACACCGATATGACAGAAACTAGGGCGGCAAGAGTGGAACAAAACACTAGGCGAGAGGCCGGGCCTTCCACCCTTTACCAAGTATATAGATGCATTAAGATTACAAGATAATATAATGATATCCCAACAAGTAATAATGTTCCAACAAGGAACGGGCTCCAATCTTCACCTGCAACTAGCAACGCTATAAGAGGGGTTGAGCAAAGCGGTAACATAGCCAATCAACGGTTTGCTAGGACATGGTGGGTTAGAGGTTTGACATGGCAATTTGGGAGGCATGATAAGCAAGTGGTAGGCATCGTAGCATAGGCATAGCAAAAGAGCGAGCATCTAGCAAAGCAAAGATAGTAGTGATTTTGAGGGTATGATCATCTTGCTTGCAAAGTTGTCAGAGTTGACTGGATCCTCGAAAGCAAACTCAATGGGCTCCTCGTTAGCGAAATCGTCTCCTGGATCTACCCAAACAAGACAAACAAGCAACAAGGACACAATCAACCACGTGCAAAGTTCAAACAACAGATGCAAACATGGTATGCTATGCGGGATGCGATATGTGATGCATATGCACGATTTGACAAGGAATGAATGAACCTGGCCTTAACATGGAAATCTAAGTGTGCCACCGGAATGGTGATATGAAATCGCTTGAAAACGATATAAAGAACGCCGAAATCGGAGTTACGGTTTGGAAATGGCAAGCAATTCAAATATGACACCGGTCTGCGATATACAACAAGTAGACATCTAAATGCAACAAGATGAACATGCTACAACACTCAAACATGACAACAAAATACATGGCAGGGATCCATTCATGATGATTAACAAAAGAGGAACACTGAGCTACGGCCAATTCATCCATTAACAGGTTCAAACAAGCATGGAAAAAATGCATTTGGTAAACAGATTTCAGACTTAGTGAAATTAACACTTGTCTGGAATTTCAGATCAGGTAGCACACTTTGGAGCATGAAAACTATATGCTACAGGACCTGAACATGGCAAAGTAAAGCATGGAATGGAGCTACTCAAAGAGCTTAACAAAAGTCCCTTAGTGACCTTGAGCCAAAAGGGATCAGAAAATACATTTGCAAGCATGTGAACATGGCAAAAACATAATCAGTTCTCAGACTTAGTGAAAACTGGAGCATGCAAAATCAGATATCAAGTAGGCATGTTTACGAGCTCGATGCACTCACTACAGAGCAAGTCATGACAATCTAAGCATACAACCATCAAGAATACACATTATACAAGCTAGACATGGCAAGAACAATAACATAGCATGCACGGATCAACTACAACATCCTCGGCAAAATCGCTAACAAGTAGACAATCTGCCCAGATTCATGAAATTACAAAAGTAGAGCTCGATTGACTCAAGCTAGGGTGCTCCATAATTGCAAACAAAGACATGGATGGATAGAGCACTACAAGATTAACAAAACATCCTTACTGATCATCCTCAAAAGAGGCACGGATCACTAGGAAACAACATGAACATATGGCATATTGAAATAAATAGATCAAGGACTTAGTGGAATTGCTAAGTCCCTGAAATCAGCATTAACGAATGCTCCACTTCGCAAGCTTGTGCTAGTCACCACACATATCACAAAAATATATGGGTTGCACCTCTGGATAGATGGCAAAACATATAACAAAACACATGTAGAGCTCAGGGGCATATCATGCACACAATAATCATGGCAAAACTGACAAATATCTAATTGGAGCAGCAGATCTGACAATTATCTCAAATAGCACTCTTCCAACAGCATTTCGGTCACTAAGATGAACTAAAATGAAAATGATGAACTGAGATGAAATGATGTGCTCTCTGAGACGAACATTTTGATATGCTATATGCCCAAAACGGAGTTACGGATGCAAAGTTACGACATGAACAAGAAGGCAAAATAATTAGGGTTTCAGGGAGAAGTCAACCGATCCGAGATCCGGATCCAGATCTGGCCGCACGGGTAACGAGGTTCGCCGGGGACTTGAAGCTCGCCGGAGATGAAGTCGGCCGCCGGAGGAGAAGGTCAGCGCGGGGGCGGAGACGGAGATGGCTGGAGCTTCCCGGGCGTGCGGCGGCGAGGAGCGCGGGCGGGGCGGCGCACCGGAGCGGGGCGGCTCGCCGGCGCGGTGGCCCGTGGCCGGGCGAGGTGGCGACGGGACTTGCCGGCGTCGGGGAAGGAGAAGGGCGCAGGCGGTGCCGGATCTGGCCCGTGGGAGGCGGCGGCTTGGGCCGGGGGGCCCCGCTTGGGCCAGGGTGGGCCGGCGAAGTGGACGCGGGCGCTGGCCACTCCCGGAGTGACACGTGGCGGCGGTGGGACGAAGCGGACACGTCCGGCCGGACAGAAAAATGTCCACCAGCGCGTGGAGACGAAGGGGACTAAGGTTTCGGGGGAAGGAGAAGGGGAATTTCGGAGGGGGTCTTTATATAGGCATAGGAGGAGCTAGGAGAGTCCAAATGAGGTGCGGTTTTCGGCCACGCGATCGTGATCGAACACTCTAGATGATGGAGAGGGTTTTGGTGGGTTTTGGGCCAACTTGGAGGGGTGTTGGGCTGCAACACACACGAGGCCTTTTCGGTCCCTCGGTTAACCGTTGGAGCATCAAACGAAGTCCAAATGGTACGAAACTTGACAGGCGGTCTACCGGTAGTAAACCAAGGCCGCTTGGCAAGTCTCGGTCCAATCCAGAAATGTTTAACCCCCACACACGAAAGAAAGGTAGAAATGACCACCAGAGGAGAATGGAGCACCGGAATGCAAAACGGACAACGGGGAAAATGCTCGAATGGATGAGATGAACACGTATGCAAATGCAATGCACATGATGACATGATATAAGATGCATGACAACAACAACAACACACGGAGACAAAGACCCAAACCCGAGAAAATAAAATAACTTAACGCCGGAAACGGCAAGAGTTGGATTACATATTGGGCAAACCATATCCGGGGTGTTACATTTCTCCACTGTGGTGCTCGACCCAGCTCAATTGGGGCACAATCGCAGTGGTTCTCCTAGTGCTACCTTAGCCGATATAGCGGAACGTAAGGCACCAAAACATAGGAGCCGGGCAAACCCAACTATTGACCCAAGACATGATTCGGAGCCGATGCATATAATGCTATAAGTTCGGGGTGCCGCACTTGTTAAAGTGTTCGGACTTCTCACACCATATTGAGGGGTACTAAAGCCCCTGGCGTTTTTTGGCCGTACCAACGTGTATGGGTGCAACATGTCATTAAGGAACATATATATATATATAAAGAAAAAAAGAGTAATGCAAAAATAGACAAAAGCTCTGCATTGTTTATTAAAAAGGGGCTGCGATTAAAGCAGAACGATACAAATAATGCGATAAGTGAAAGGTTGGACTATTTAACATGTCCGTTCCAGGGGCAAGCTGCGGAATAGTATGCGGAACAGGTATACTGCTCGTGATAGAGACCACCTGGGAGTTCCGTAATGCGGCGTGGCTTGTCTGCTTCCCTGGTTCTTGCATCGTTTGTGCGGCAATTGAATTGCCGAACAGGCCTTCCGAAGGATGGAGTCCTGAAAGTAAGAGAAAATTAAAAGATCGGCAGCCCCTGGTACGGTTTAGGCCGTGTTTCGGGCGTGCCGTGATGGTGCCCCTCGCCCTGTACCCATGGTATCTCTAGAGCGTAGTTATGTACGTGAAGTACTGGCGTCACCTTTTTGCGAGGGTTGGGGTTGGGGCCGCATTGCTATGCCTGCTCGGATTGTGCCAGGTGGTCTTGTTGTAGGTTACTCCAGGCGCGCTTGACGGTGTCCGGTCGTTTAGTGGCCGGACTGGAGAACTGCCTGGAGAGGCTGCTTTGTACTTCCGCTACAAGGGCCGCCGTGTGCTCCTCCGTTCGGAGGGAGTGTTTGGTGTTTCCATTGACCGTAATTACTCCTCGAGGGCCTGGCATCTTGAGCTTAAGGTATGCGTAGTGCGGTACTGCATTGAACTTGGTGAATGCAGTTCGCCCGAGCAGTGCATGATAACCACTGCGGAACGGGACTATGTCGAAGATTAACTCCTCGCTTCGGAAATTATCTGGAGATCCGAAGACCACTTCAAGTGTGACTGAGCCTGTACAGTTGGCCTCTACACCTGGTATTATGCCTTTAAAGGTCGTTTTGGTGGGCTTAATCCTCGAGGGATCTATGCCCATTTTCCGCACTGTATCTTGGTAAAGCGGGTTCAGGCTGCTGCCGCCGTCCATAAGGACTCTAGTGAGATGAAATCCATCAATAATTGGGTCTAGAACCAATGCGGTGAATCTGCCATGATGGATGCTAGTGGGATGGTCCCTTCGATCAAAAGTGATCGGGCAGGAGGACCATGGGTTGAACTTTGGGGCGACTGGCTCCATCGCGTATACGTCCCTTAACGCGCGCTTCCGCTCCCTTTTGGGGACGTGGGTTGCGTATATCATGTTCACTGTCCGCACTTGTGCGGGAAAACCCTTCTGTCCACTGTTGTTCGGTGGCCAGGGCTCCTCGTCGTCATCGCTATGCAGCCCCTTGTCTTCATTTTCGGTGTTTAACTTGCCTGCCTGCTTGAACACCCAACAATCCCTATTGGTGTGATTGGCCGGATTTTCGGGGGTGTCATGTATCTGGCACAAGCGGTCGAGTATTCGGTCCAAACTGGACGGGCCGCTAGGATTCCTTTTGAATGGTTTTTTCCGCTGACCGGATTTAGAGCCTCTGAATCCGGCATTAACTGTCGTATCCTCAGCATTGTCATCGTTAATGCGGCACTTCTGCTTGTTGCGACGCGACTTGCCACTGCTGTCCCTGGTGTCCGAGTTACCAGGGTGCTTGGTCATGTTGTTGCTACGAGCAAGCCAACTGTCTTCTCCCGCGCAAAAGCGGGTCATGAGTTACGTGAGTGCTGCCATAGATTTCGGCTTTTCCTGTCCAAGGTGCCGGGCCAGCCACTCGTCACGGATATTGTGCTTGAAGGCTGCTAGGGCCTCAGTGTCCGGACAATCGACTATTTGATTTTTCTTTGTTAGGAACCATGTCCAGAATTGCCTGGCCCATTCCTCTGGCTGCTGAATTACGTGACTTAGGTCATCGGCGTCTGGGGGTCGCACATAAGTGCCCTGGAAATTGTCGAGGAATGCGGCTTCCAGGTCCTCCCAACAACTGATTGATCCTGTTGGCAAGCTGTTAAGCCAATGCCGAGCTGGTCCTTTAAGCTTGAGTGGGAGGTATTTGATGGCGTGGAAATTGTCGCCGCGGGCCATGTGGATATGAAGGAGATAGTCCTCGATCCATACCGCAGGATCTGTTGTGCCATCATATGATTCGATGTTTACGGGTTTGAAACCCTCGGGGATTGTATGATCCATTATTTCGTCTGTGAAGCATAGTGGGTGTGCAGCGCCTCCGTACTGGGCTATATGACGACGTAGCTCCAATGAGCTTTGTCTACTGTGTTCGGCCCTGCCGAATTTGTGGCCGGCGTGACGGTTACCGTCTCGAGCCGTGGGGTGCCCACGCGATCCGTAGATCGATCTTGTTTGCCTTGCCTTGTCCTCCAGCATATCTCGTAAGTCTGGTGCATATTCCCGTGCCTTGGTACGGGGTGCGGCTTGAGTGGAGGGCCGAGAGGCCTCTCTGTCGCGGCCACGAGGTGGCCGGTCGGCCGCATCAAGTGCTTCCTCCTCTAATCGGGGTAGCAACATGTGCTTTGGGTAGCTCTTGGAGGGGCGTTCGAGTTTATGCTCCTCAGCCGCAAGGACTTCAGTCCATCTGTCGACTAGCAAATCTTGATCATCTCTAAGTTGTTGCTATTTTTTCTTGAGGCTTCTTGTCGTGGCCATAAGCCTGCGTTGAAAACGCTCTTGCTCGACGGGATCCTCTGGCATGATGAATTCGTCATCGAGGCTTGCCTCGTCTTTGGAGGGAGGCATATAATTATCGTCCTCGACCTCTATGTCAGCCGCTCTCTCCTGAGGGCTAGTTTCTACATCCTCCTGTGCTAAATCTTGCTGGAGGGGGTTTTCTTCGGCACTTTCCGGAGTATTATTATCTCCCATGCTGGAATCGCCGCATTTGTTTTGGCGGGATTTTGAACGGCACTACTGACGCCGGCGCTTAGGCTGTTTCTTGGAGGGGTCATCTTCCGCTGTTCCATCACCATCTCCTTCATTTGGGGTGTCCACCATGTATATGTCATTTGACGAGGTGGCTTTCCAGGGCCTAGTAGGCACTGATTCTTCATCATCTCCTCCATCGGCGTCCATACCGTTGATGTCTTCGGAGCCGAAGTCGAGCATGTCGGTTAAATCATCGACAGTGGCTACAAGTGGGTGGTGGGTGGGCTTTGAATTTCTTCATCGTCCATACCCCAACCTTGCTAACCGTAGTCCGGCTAGGGCTCTCCTGACAAAGAGAGAGACTTCAGTGTCTTCAGAATATCGCCGAAAGGCGAGTGCTGAAAGATGTCCGCGACAGTAAACTCCATGATCGGCGCCCAATCGGATCCGATCGGCAGGGGCGCGGAGGGTTCGGAGTCCGGAGAGGAGTCCAACTCCTTGGAGTCATGAGTCTTGCAGAGTGCGGGGCTGGTGTTCGGCTCAATCGCCGTTGGGATCGCAGCCCCCGAGGTGGCATCCAACCGTCCATCCTCGATCGGCGCAGTTGGCTCCGAATTAAGGGTCGAAGACGATGCGGGTGCGGCCTCCAGGGCACTGTTCGGCGGCAGAGCTAGATCATGCTCGTCGGGACAGTGCGGCGCGCTCGGCAGTGGCTCGAATCCGTCGAAGATCAAGTCCCCGCTGATGTTAGCCGTGTAGTTTAAACTTCCAAATCTGACCTGACGACCAGGGGCGTAGCTTTCGATCTGCTCCCGATGGCCAAGTGAATTGGCCCACAGTGCGAAGCCACCAAAGACGAAGATCTGTCCGGGGAGGAAGGTCTCACCCTGGACTGCATCGCTATTGATGATCGTAGGAGCCATCGAGCCTGACGGTGACGACACGGAGGAACTCTCAATGAAAGCACCAATGTCAGTGTCAAAACCAGCGGATCTCGGGTAGGGGGTCCCGAGCTGTGCGTCTAGGCCGGATGGTAACAGGAGGCAAGGGACACGAAGTTTTACCCAGGTTCGGGCCCTCTCGATGAGGTAAAACCCTACGTCATGTTTGATTAATATTGATGATATGGGTGGTACAAGAGTAGATCTACCACGAGATCAGAGAGGCTAAACCCTAAAAGCTAGCCTATGGTATGATTGCTATTGTCTATGTTGTCCTACGAACTAAAACCCTCCGGTTTATATAGATACTAGAGAGGTTTAGGGTTACACAAAGTCGGTTACAATGGTAGGAGATCTGAATATCCGTATCGCCAAGCTTGCCTTCCATGCCAAGGAAAGTCCCTTCCGGACACGGGACGGAGTCTTCAATCTTGTATCTTCATAGTCCAGGAGTCCGGCTGAAGGTATAGTTCGGCTATCTGAACACCCCCTAATCCAGGACTCCCTCACTTCCCCTCTATGCTATACTCAACCCAATCTGTTCACAAATTCTTCATGTGTGTTCTATTTGAAACTCGTTCAAAATCTTCACTGTGTCCTTGTCAGCTGAAGAAATTGCGAATGGAACTTTAAAACCTATCTTATCGAAATTTTCTGTTTTGCCGCTCAAACCGTTCTGCATCCCGCGATATACTTATCCACTCACCCATGATCTAACACGATCTCCACCTCTCACTATGTGGGTGACACATGTCATGCGAATGAGAAGGGTCAGGGGCACGTTCATCCAATTTCTTCAGGCGAGCAGTTTTTCACTGTGGCTATAAATACCCCTCCTTCCCTTCCTCACTTCTTTTACTCCGCTCGACCTCTGCCTCCAGCTCGAGCTTCTCAAACTCTAGTGCCGCCGCTACTTCATCGCCGCCGGTGAGAAAGAGCTTCACTGCCTCGACCTCATCGCCGACGTACTCGCGCCGACCGCGGAAATCTTCACTCCGCCGCCGCCGTAGCCGTCTTCCTCCGCCGAGTTAGGGCGTGGAAGATCTACACAGAAGAACTTCACCTCTACACTTCACTGTTCGTCATGTTCTTCATCCAGGGTAATTAAAAGTTACTTTTACTGCCCTCGTTGATTTGAATGATTATCTACAAAATCTTCAAAAATGTTTTTCTTCATATCTTCACACACTGAACACCTCACAAGTCATTTGTTCTTGATTCGTTTCTCTAAGCATCATTTTTCTTCAAGATTCCTCAATTGTGTGGATCTTCGATCTATACAACTCTGGAACCTAAGACAAAGAACGCTTAGTGAAAATCTTCAAGACTCATCTGGTAAAATTCCTCAAACTTGTTCTTTTTGAAAAACCTTCTGAGAATGCATATGACCTCTCCAAATTCCTCGCAACTATAGTCTGTTCACAAGTACACATGTCAGCTGCTGAATCACTAGGTTCTCATCAACTTAACTCATTTACAGCGTTCCTCAAAGAAAAGTTGCATACTTCTTCAGAGAATTCAATTGTTCAAATTCCTCAACTGAAGAAAATGGCTGATGGTAAGAAGCCACAGAAGGGAGGAAAGAGGCCTGAGGTAAATACAGCGTTTGAGATCCCTGATGACATATATGCTGGGTACTACACACCTACCGAGGAAACCAAGAATGAGCACAAAGTGCGCAAACAGAGGATAGAGAGGAGATGGGCAAGAGAATGGAGGGAGTACAGATATGTCACTCCTAAGTACATGAAGAAATTCGCACTCAATCCTCCATGCCCAAGAACTCCATTGGCACCTGGCCAAATAGCAGATCCCACCAGCCTCAAGCGCGGTGAGGACTATCGTGTTGAATGGGCCAAGCGCCAAGCCAAGCTGGCTAAGCAAGCCAGAGAAGCAGTGAGGAAATTCAATGAAGACTCTGTTGCTGCTGTTGCCTCTGCTGAGGCCTCTGCTGTCAAGCCAAAGAAGGCTATGTCTAAGAAGCCTGCGCGCAGGCCAAGTGCCTCAGCAATGCCCTCATGGCCAGAATCATCAAAGCCCTCATGGCAAATTCCTCATGCTGCTCCTGTTCCTCCAAAGTCCTTAGCTCCTCCGCCAAAGCCTTCAGCTGTTCCGACTAAATCATCAGCACCTGTGCATCTCGCCTCATGCCAAAGTACTGCCGGCATCTCCATTACCTCGGGTGTCTCAGCTAGTTCCTCAGATGCACCAAGTTCCTCAGCTGGCCCCTCACTGCTGAAGACAAAGGCCACTGCTGTACGAGGTCCTCGCCCAAGTCCTCAAAAGAAGCAAGTCGCTTTCCATGTGCCGTCTGATGAAGAAGAAGCTAATGATGATGAACTTGCAGAAATCATCAGAGACAGGCAAGTCAGGGCCGCTAGAGCCAAAGGATCAGAGGTGCCACTGCTTTTGGATCCCAAGCTGATCCTCGACTAAATTGATGATTGGCACAAGGACCCCAACACTCCCTTGCCTGACTTCAAGCTGACTCCTGGCCAGAGTCACATGCTGACCCACTTCATTCAAGAAGAAAAGTGGAAATTTGAGAAGGCCATGCAGATCAAGAAAGCGTAGTACAAGAAAGAGCGCTATCTAAAGAAAAACATTGTCTCTATGACAACTGAAGAACTTGTCACTATTCAGACTAAGATTAAGAAACTCAGTGATGACTTTGACGCATATCGCGCTGATTGGCTTGGAGCCAAGGTTCGTTTTGTGAAACTTGCGGATAACTTCACTTCCAATGTTGCAGCCCCAACGCAACAAGAAATTCCTCAGGCTGAAGCATCTGCTCAGCCTACTGAAGAAAATGCCAGCACCGCTGATGACAATCAGGCTGCTGAAGATAATGTGAGTTCCAGGGCTGATGACTGCATTCCAGCCGCTGAAGAAATTGCCAGGGCACCCACTAGTGGTGTGCCTGAAGAAACTGAAGAACTCAGGGCAACTGCATCAGTTGTGCCTGAAGAAAATCAACCAGATTCCTCAGCTGCTCCTGCACCAACTTCAACTCCAATCCTTCCATCTGCATCAGATGTGAAGAAGACCAAGGCTGCAGAGCGTGCTGCAGTGAAGAAAAGGAAAGCATCGGCTGCTTCAGATTCTTCAGCTCCAAAGAAAATGAAGCTTATGACAAGTTCATTTGCAAATCCGATTGATGTTGTTCCCATCTCAACCAGGCCATCAAAGGACCTTGTTCCTTTTGATGAAGAATATGTGATCCCCACCGGATCTGGTGAAGAAACTCCTTCTGCTGCTTCGTCTGAACTGTTGGATGAAGAAATTGAAGTGGATGCGATCCCTTCAACACCTATCATCTCCTCGCCTCTGCCTCAATTCACAGCTGAAGAGGCTGGCATTGAAGAAATGGAAGATGAAGATGTGGACATTGGCTGCTCCACACCCGTAATTAGTGATGAATTCTGGCAAAGTCAGCATCCAAACTCATCAATGTTCACCCCTCTATAGCAAATTCCTCAGTCCCCCACACAAACTGTACATATGGGCTCTAGAGAAACTCATCCCACTGCATCTGTCCATGAGGAAATTTCAGTCACTAGGGTGAAGAAACTGCTGCTGCTGAACAACCAACGACGCAGACTGCCACTGAGGAGGAACCAGAAATTCCTCAGCCTGAAGAATCTGTGATTGAGATTCCTGAGGTTGTGATGCAACTCACTAACACTCCTCTGCCGAAGGCCAAAGATCCATTCTCACGCAAGCAAAAGTTCAAGGCTGATGATTTCTTCGATGAGCACGTATTCTTTGAAGATTACAACCCATATGACTCTGCTCGCATTAGGAAGAGGCGTTTCTGGACTGCTAGTCAAGCCAATTTGTATTCCTCAGTGCTGTTCAACAAGGAGAAGATCTTCTACCATGAGCATATTCCTCACGTGGAGATGGAATCTCTGCCGTGCTTTGCACCAGTCCTCAGTGTTCTTCACGACGCTGGACTGCTAAACTTTTGCTCTGACATATGCGATTGGAATGAAGAACTGATTCTTCAATTCTATGCAACGCTGCACATCACCGGAGATGCTGAAGATGTGAATTCATGGGTGCTGGACTAGATGTCTTAAAACACTCACTTCACTGCACCAGCCTCTGAATTACTTCGTGCTCTACCACTCAGTCCTCCCCTTTAAGAAGCTCGCTGCATCTACGGTGAACCTGAGCTCACACATCATTACATAAAGGTGTTGATGAAACCTTTGAAGCCAGGTCAGGCACCAAGAACCAAATTCCTCGTGAAGGAATTGTTGTACGTGCCCAGAACTGTCTATCGTATTCTTACGAGGACAATCAGTCCTATCAAAGGCCACGACTCATCTGATGAGGAAATTGTTGGCATCCTGAAGAATCTGGCATTCAACATCGTTCATGGCATTCCTGTCAATTATCACGGTTTCTTCATGAGGACTATGGCCAATTTTGCACTTTCTCCATTTGAGCTGAAGCCTTATGCACCTTGGTTTATGAGATTCCTCAGGACAAGGTCTTCACTCAACTACAAAGCTGATTTCCAGAATCACCTCAGCTACTTGCCCCCAATTGAAGTCCTCAAGCAGACATATTCCTCAGTTGATGGAAAGGGCAAGGCACCAGCTATAATAGATGAAGGCATTCGTCCATTGGATGGTCTGTTTCGCAAAGCTGCATCTTATTCCACCAATGATGACTCTGCCACACATGACTCTGCCAATGCACCCAAGTCCACTCCTTAAGCCACTGCTCCGCGCGTGATGACTGACCGTGAACTTCTGCTTAGTCTTCACCAGAAGGTGGATCGAAATCACAAATGGGTTAAGCGTCAGTTTGATTCACTTCTTCATAACATGACTGCCACACACAATGCAGTGAAGAAAAACCACTACTACCTCCATCAAGTCTTCGGTCGCACCTGGGCAATCCTGTCGCATCTGTATGGTGAAGAAGATCTGAAGAACATGGGTCTCAATGAAGATTTTGACTGGTCTGCACCTCCACCGAAGAAATTCAAGAAGGTCAAGGTTCCTTCTCTAGTGGCCAGCTCATATTCTTCATCGCGCGACACTGATGAACATGAAGATTTGGACGACACTGCGGCAGGCCCTACATCAACAAACGACCCCAACAACACTGGCGCTCCGGCATCAACATGATTATCTTCAGGGGCGTTAGTCCTCATTTTCGACCCGTTTGGTCATTCGATGACAAAGGGGGAGAAATATGAGTTAGTCTTCAAGCGGGTCTACTATATGGGCGTTTTTTTGCTAAGTTACAACTCTCGTTCTTCTGAAACTTTATTGGACCGAGTTGTAATCTTAAACCCGATGGTGCTCTGATACTTTTGATGCACTGTGCTCTGATAATTTTGATGCACTATTCTGCATGCTTATTCCTCGTTAATATTATTGCACGCATGCTGAATTTCATCAGGCACCAAATTTCATCATGCATTTCAAATTCTTCATATTATATGTTAAATGCGTGTATGAATTACAAGATATAGGGGGAGATCTCCATGATTCAACTCTTCAAGTGTGCATTGCTTCAAAAGCAAATTCCTCACCATGCACATCTTCAGGGGGAGTTCTTCTATATCTTGCAATCAAATTCCTCAATATTAGTAGTTACACTTCATATGCTTATCCCCGTTGAAAACTTAACCTATATTGTCATCAATCACCAAAAAGGGGGAGATTGTAAGTGCATCTAGTGCCCCTTAGTGATTTTGGTGTATTGAAGACTTATAGGTTAAGGGACTAATGCGTTTGTGAGTGTACACAGGTCTGTAAGTCTATGAGGAGTTTGATATTTATAGGAAAAGTCGACCCCTAAAAATGAATATCTTCGACTGAAGATTTTGGTATTTCTGAAGACTTTCATGAAGACTTTGAAAGTGAAGAAAATGGTGTGACCGTCAAGACTTGGTATTCATTCGAGGAATATGAAGCGTGAAGATTTTTGTTTTCATAGTTTCATTTTCACTTTCTTGAGTCATAGGAAACACCGCACTGTTAAAGGGGGTCGAGGAAATACTAAGGAAAAATTTCCATGTGATGCTCAACTCAAAATCCTACACCTACCAATCCCTTCGAGTGAAGCCATTGGAAATCTCATACAGTTTAGTCAATTTCTTTAGTGACAGAGACGAAGTTCTTCTGGTCTCTGAGGAATTTGTCCTGACTAAGGAGTTAGGAATTTGCCAGTGCGGATTTCCTACATAGTGAGGAACATGATAGCCCTAAGGTTTTTGCTACTCAAAATTCCGACCGTTGTTGTGCTATGCGCCAGCTGTCCCAAAATATCTATCCACCTAACGGTCATATCATTGAAGGGCATTTATGTCTTATCATGTCGGGCTGCTCCCTAGGCTATAAATAGCCGCCCCCTACAACCACTAGCTGGTTGGCTGCTCTGAGAGAAACTGACACTTGTCATTTGAGAGCAACCCATCCTCTGAGGACTTTGAGCGAAAATCATCAAGTGAGCAAAAACCAAAAACCAAAAACCCAAACACCTACAAACCCCAAGTGATTGAGCATCACTGAAGAGATTGATCCTGTGTGGATCCGACGCTTGTTACCTTTGAAGACTGTGCTTCTTCCAGACGGTTAGGCGTCATGGTCTAGAGCATCCAAGAGGAATTGTGGATCGCCGAGTGACCGAGTTTGTGAAGGTTTGGAAGTCGCCTGAAGACTTACCATGAGTGATTGGACGAGGTTGGTGTGACCTTAGTTCAAGGAGAATACGGTGAGGACTGGGTGTCCTGAGCTGCGTGTTCAGGACTGGGTGTCCGGGACTGGGTGTCCGGGACTGTGTGTCCTCGAGTTTAAATACTCAGCCGCTCCAACCAGACGTACAACTGAGACAGCAGTTGGAACTGGTCTACCAAATCATTGTCTTCACCAAGCTTACTGGTTCTATTCCCTCAACTCTTTCATTTCCTCATAACTGTGTTGTGTGTTTGTTCATATCTGTGTTTGAAGACTTTGACTGAAGACTTTCTCAATTTCCTCAGTTCAATTTCTTCAGTCTGTTTGTCTTCATCCTATGTTATCCTGTGCTTACGCTTCCTGTACTCTGTGCCTGTCTTCATTTCATCATGATGACTATGCTTGTATTCTGTTATGTTTACTTTTGAGTACTTATTCCGCTGCTAGTAGTTCTTCGCTAAGGAATTTCCTCACTGGCAAATTCCTCAGTGAAGAATTTCATAAAAGTCGCCTATTCACCCCCCTCTAGTCGATATAACACACTTTCAAAGGAGAAGCAGCAGCCCAGTGCGTTGCCCGAGCCTCCCCTGTGTCGGTGGGAACGACACCTATGGGATCACAAGAGTCCCTACTGTGGTTAGCGGGGCGCGGGGTCGTGAGAAGAGCGGATCTAACAGGTAGCACACGGTTCGTTTATCCAGGTTTGGGTCGCGAGGATGCATAAAACCCTACTCCTGCTTTTGTGGATTGTATATCTGTGTTCTTGAGCTAGCTATGGGGCGTGAGGAGCTCCAAAAAGCCGAATCCCTCTCCTGGTCGCCTCGGAACTCCTTTTATAGAAAAAAGGGGTTGCCACAGTGGCACACAGGAGCTGGAAAGGGTACAGTGATGCGAGGTTATCCCTCGCATTACATGACAAGGTGCATTTAATGCGTCTTGCTTAGGTGTCCTTGCTTTATCGGGGACAGGGGAGAGATCTGTCTCGTCCATCGCCGCTCCTTCTTGTGTCGACACGCGCCCTGGCCAGCGATGCCTGAGATGCCACGTAGGTAGGCAGGCAGCTGAGGTGGCGCAGTGGTGGGTCTTCACGAAGATCTGCACGCCACCACGCAGGTGCCTGCCCAGCTGGTTAGGTCGGTAGCTGCATGCATGCGGTGGTGGAGGTTTAGTCGGCGTGGGCCTGATGGTGGCCCCGTGGGTGTCCTCGGGAAGGGCCTTGCCGGGGCCCCGGCAAGGGTCTTGCCGAGGCGCCTGCTGTCATCCCCGACAAGGCGCTTGCCGGGGGCCTTGTGGTCTTCCTCGGCTGGGATCCCGCCAAGGGTTGTCGTCTCCTTAGTGCGTATCTGATCTTGAATGTCTTTACAAAGATCTGCAGGCCGCCACGGGGATGTCTCCCGAATCCTTGCCCTTTGGGGGCAGTGGACTCAAGGGTGATTTGCTCCGTAGGCGCGGGATGAGTCGCCGCGGCAAGGGTCTTGCTGGGGCTGCTAGAACTGTCTCCCGGCAAGGATCTTGCCGGGGGAGTCCACTTCGTCCCCTTTGCTCTTCGTAGTCTTGGCCTTGGTGTCGTAGTTCTCTTGAGCTTCGGTGTTACCCTAGCTCACCTCCCTTGCCTTGCTTGGTGTGGTGGTGCCCGTGGCTCAGACTGCCCGTGCACAGTTATAGGGGTACAAAAAGTGTACCCCTCTTTTTGTACACCGACACCCTGCTTCATCAAGCCGTCGTCTCCAGCCGAACCCACTTCGGCGTCGCCGGATCTCGCCTCCGCCCGCCGCCATCCTCTTCCCGGAGATCCACAGTCGCGCCCCTGTTTTCCTCTGCTTCGAAGACGAGGCCAGCGCCAGTCCCGCTTGATCCCCTGCGTTGACCAGTCGAGCGCGTCTGCTCACGAGATCCAGCCGCGCCCACTCGCGGGATCCAGCCGCGCCTGCTCCAAGGCCCAGTCGCGCCAGGCCTCTCCTTCAACCGGGTCGAGCCCATGGTGAGGCCACCCCGCTGAAGCCCCTCTATTTTTTCCTGTTGTTGGGCCAACAGATTCGGCCCGTGACGGTTTTTCCTGTTCAAGTCGAATTTCATATTTATCCCAGAGTTGTCTGTTTTACAGAATAGCCCCTAAACTTCATGCATTTCATTACTCACAAACGGTGTATCACATGTAAAAACTTAATATATGAAACTTGCTTAGAATTTTGTGTAGATTAATAATTTGCCATTTTCATCTATGTTTAAAATGCTTAAAATGTTGTTTGTTTAAATTTTGCCCTTGCCATGCTAAAATGCTTTAATTCATAACTAATTAACCATAGCTCCAAACCTAACAAACTTTATATGTAAATGGGGTGGAAAAATGCCTAGTTTAACATGGTGCATTCATCTTGCATGTTTAACAACCCTAAAATTGTGTTTAGGGCAGAACAGTACCATAACCAAAATATGCACATGAGGATTTTTCCGGACTTGTTGCTTGTTGTTTCAGCCTCATTTAAACTTGCCTAGATAGGTAGTTTTCATTTGCTTCACCCTCTTGACATGCTAACGACATTTAATATTGTTGAGTACATAAACGAGATCGAACTAAATAAGTCATGTGGTGTTTCGTCAATAGGCAACGGAGTTGCATATTGAGCTCCACTTCATCTGTAGGATTGTTTGTGCATTTTGCCATGCCATGCCTCATTAAACCGGACATGCATCATACTTGTTTGCGCATCGTGCCATGCTTATGTGATGCTTGTTTACTATGTTGTTTGCTTTCTTTTCGGTGTACTTCTTCTCAGTAATCTGGTAACATTGCGTTTGTGAGGATCCGTTCGACTACGTCTGTTTGTCTTCTTCATGGACTCGTTCTCCTTCGTTGCGGGATCTCAGGCAAGATGACCATACCCTCGAAATCACTTCTATCTTTGCTTGCTAGATGCTCACCCTTTTGCTATGCCTATGCTGCGATACCTACCACTTGCTTATCTTGCCTCCCATATTATAAGTCAAGCCTCTAACTCACCTTGTCCTAGCAAACCATTGTTTGGCTATGTTACCGCTTTGCTCAGCCCCTCTTATAGCGTTGCTAGTTGCACATGAAGATTGGAATTTGTTCCTTATTGGAACATGGATATTTTTGTTGGGATATCACAATATCTCTTATTTAATTAATGCATATATATACTTAGTAAAGGGTGGAAGGCTCGGCCTTATGCCTAGTGTTTTCTTCCACTCTTGTCGCCCTAGTTTCCATCATATCGGTGTTATGTTCCCGGATTTTGCGTTCCTTACACGGTTGGGTTATAATGGGAACCCCTTGACAGTTCGCCTTGAATAAAACTCCTCTAGCAATGCCCAACATTGGTTTTACCATTTTCCACCTAGCCTCTTTTTCCCTTGTGTTCCGCGGACTCAAGGGTCATCTTTATTAAACCCCCGGGCCAGTGCTCCTCTGAGTGTTGGTCCAAACTAGAGCCCCTTGCAGCGCCACCTCGGGGAAACTCAAGGGCTGGTTTTAGTTGTACGGATTGCTTATCCGGTGTGCCCTGAGAACGAGATATGTGCAGCTCCTATCGGGATTTGTCGGCACATTCGGGTGGTGTTGCTGGATTTGTTTTACCATTGTCGAGGATGTCTTGTAACTGGGATGCCGAGTCTGATCGGATTGTCTTGGGAGAAGGAATATCCTTCGTTGACCGTGAGACCTTGTGATGGGCTAAGTTCGGACACCCCTGCAGGGATTGAACTTTCGAAAGACGTGCCCGCGGTTATGGGCAGATGGGGATTTGTTAATGTCCGGTTGTAGAAAACCTGAAACTTAACTTAATTAAAATACATCAACCGTGTGTGTAACCGTGATGGTCTCTTCTCGGTGGAGTCCGGGAAGTGAACACGGTGTTGGAGTAATGCTTGACGTAGGTTGTTCTAGGATCACTTCTTGATCATAGTTGTTCGACCGTGCTTTTGCCTTCTCTTCTCGCTCTCATTTGCGTATGTTAGCCACCATATATGCTAGTCGCTTGCTGCAGCTCCACCTCCTACCTTTTACCCTTCCTATAAGCTTAAATAGTCTTGATCGCGAGGGTGTGAGATTGCTGAGTCCTCGTGACTCACAGTTTACTTCCAAACCCAGCTTGGAGGTGCTGATGATACCGTGCAGGTGATGCAATCGAGCTCAAGGAGGAGCTCGATGAAGATCGTGTTCGTTTTGTTGTTCCGTTTCCAGTTGATTAGTAGTGGAGCCCAGTCGGGACGACCAGGGATCTGTGTAGCATTTGGGGTAGTCTTCTTTTATTTTGGTTCCGTAGTCGGACCATGTGTGTGTCTGGATGATGTAATGCTTTATTCATGTATTGTGTGAAGTGGCGATTGTAAGCCAACTATGTATCTCTTTCCCTTATGTATTACATGGGTTGTGTGAAGATTACCTCACTTGCGACATTGCTTTCAATGCGGTTATGCCTCTAAGTCGTGCTTCGACACATGGGAGATATAGCCGCATCGAGGGCGTTACAAGTTGGTAATCAGAGCCTTCCCCGACCTTAGGAGCCCCCCTGCTTGATCGAATCGCTGGCGTTGTTGTGTCTAGAAAAATGTTTTGAGTCATTTAGGATTATATATATATCGGAGAGTAGGATTCTTTTTACTCCTCGGTCCCTTCGTCGCTCTAGTGAGGCATCCTGGCGTAGAGTTTTGACTCTTCTCTTCTCAAATTTCACTAAAAAAATTTAGGATCACGCGGGTATCTTGGAATCGTTCCGATGGTTTTGTGACGAGAACATTGTTCTTGGTGCCTCCTGACATTTAGGGGTTGTGGCAGTGTCCCGGGGAGTTGAGCTCCGAGGTGTTGTCATCACTATTTTATCGTTGCAGTTCTAGAATACCCGAGTTTCGCCGACATCGAAAATCTCTTTTATGCAGTTGTGGTGAGATAACCTCGACACCACCCAGTACTGGGGCGGGAGTTCGGGAGTATTGCCATAACTTGTATAACGGATGCTTTTCGAAGGTTGAGGTAAACGATTTCCGAAGATTTCTTGGTTATGTGTTAAAGGATGGATACAGCTGGATGTAGGATTTGCTAGTTTTGGGTGAGATATTATGCTTCCCCTATATCCCCAACACCTGGTTGCATAACCGGAAAGTTTCGGGAGTTTATAAGTAGGAATTCAAGTAGCTCTTAGGATATCTTTCCAACAGATGTATGATATGAAATTGGGGTTCGACGTCTAGTGGTCCGCCTATCCACGGTTGGTTTTACAGTGGTCTCGTTGTGTCTTAAAGAGTCCTTGGCTATGCTGACTCGGGGACGCTTCGTATGTCATGTGCACTGCCTTGTACATGATGGTGTTGTACGATCGAGCCCGTGTAGGCCCCACCACGAAAACTTCGGACGAAATCTCTATCATATGTTTGTTCCGGCTTATTCTGCAAGCCAATCCTTTGTTTTGTTTTGAGCTGTGGTATTTGAGTTGCTTCGAAGTCAAATGTTGATTCCATACCTTGCCTAAGCGGTGTTCTCATACTCCAATGTGAATACTAATCCTTCTTGATAATCGAGATTGTCATATCAATCCTTTTCACCAGTGTGTTTCTCTTCAAGTGGATCCGATCATTTCAACATCCGCAAGATCAAGTATCAGTTTCTTCTGAATGGTGTTTGTTTCATCCGTCTCCAAGTTGCCTTTGTTTTTCCCACCCACCCACCCTTGTCTTCTTCAAGAACTCAGATTTCTCAATCAAGTATCCATCTTATGGATGTGAAGACTTTTCATTCTTCTCTTTCAATGTTCTTATCCTGTGATTCTCATGAAGATTCTAACGGAGCTTCAAGTGTTGTATTCTTCGATCTTTTCTTCTCTGGTGGATTCAATTCAAGCTTTATGGATCTTATCCTTTCCTTGTTTCTAATGCCTTCTCATACCGGTGCACCTCATAATAATTCACTTCTATTCATTTGTTCTGGAGTGCTCAAGATATCTCAGAAGGCTCGTCTTTTCAGTTAAGATCCGTTAAACCTATTTCGAGGTGGTTATCTCATTCAAGTCGTTTAACTCAACCGGTGCAATCTTCTTTTCAAGTAATCGTTCAACGGTGTTTCTTTTCAGTGGGCCCTAACCCACAGGTCTTTTTCCAGGATCTTACCTGACTCTTCTAATTTTACCGGAGCTATTTTCAAATTCATCTCAAAGTTTGACGTAAGAATGATTCATCGTCGGTCATATGTATTTCTCCAAGATCTTCCAAATTCTTTTCATCGTTGGTTCAACTTTTCCATTCTTCTTTATTCCGGAGTATCTCGGCAATTTGGTGGTGTTTCTCGTCGTAATTCTTAGATTTTGATGACCGAAGAAGAGTTTTTCCTCCATATCTTATCCGCTCTCTCAGAGATTCATGGTTCTAGCTTATTGTCATCCTCTCATAATTATTTTCGATTGTGAGAATTCTTTTCACCCATCCGGAGCAATTCAAGAGTCTTCTCAGTTTGTTATCCGGAGCCCATCATCTAAGATTTATTCATTCTCAGCTTTCAGCTATGGTTCTCCAAATCTTACTGGTGCTTCGTTCAAGTGATCTCTAATCAGTTCGTGATCCCTTCGTTCTCATGTATCTAGATTCTCTCAAGCATCTTCGTTCATTTGCAAATTCTTCCCGGTGATTCGTTATCTTTTATTCGTTCTTTTTCAATCCTTACGGTGGTTTGTTTAAGATTTCTCTTCCTTCTTTATCTTATCAATCCATTCGTTCTTTCAATCCTACCGGTGGTTCATTGAAGATTTTCCCAAGTTTACGCTATATTTATCTTAATCCTTTCTACGAGAATGAGTGTATGCAATCCATCGCTTGTCATCAATCTAATTTGGTGAAGGATACACATAACATAATTCGTATTCGTGTTTCATCTAAGTGATTAATTCCTTATTCCGGAGGCTCATCAAATTCTTGGTTTCAAGTGCTCATCTTTCTTTCGGGAGTTCCAAGCTTTTCCGCTTTATCTCGTCGCGAAGCTCCTTTTAATCATTGCAAGGTTTCAACCTTATTCTTTCATCCTTTAGTTCGTTTGATCATTCTTTTCTTACCGGAGTTCCTCATGGAGGATCTGCATGATGGTTCATAAAGGATTTAATTCCTTCTCCAAGTTTTTCATCAAGATTCTTTTTAAGGAGCTCAAGCATTCTTCATCTTGTAATCCGGAGTGCAATTCTTTCTTACGTATCATTAGAGGTGGTATTATGTCATTCTTGATAATTTGAGTTCATGTTCCATGATTCACATGTTGTTAAGAATGACATATTTTAAATCCATCAACCTCTTCATTGGAATTATCTTGGGTTATATTTCTCCTAAAGCCTTCCCTGAGGACTGTTGCTATCTATGGTGCTCATAAATGACCCAAGTTCTTCATTTATCCTCCCAGTGAAATAGTTTCTCGTCTCCTTGTAATATTAATCCAATCAAATCTATTCCAAGAGTGGCAAGTTTTCACCTCATAATTTTGAGATGTCTTCTATAAGTACATATCAAGCTTATCCTTTTCTTTGTTGGTTTTCCAACAATTCCGTTCGACCCTTCTCCTAAAGATGCTTTCAAGCTCATTTGAGGTAGAAGATGTTGTTTTCTTCTTCGTTCTTTTGATTCCATTCTTTTATCTCTTACGGAGGCATTGAGGTGTTGCTCTTTTCACTCATCATCTCGGATTGTCAGGACCATGTTCTTTTCGTGCTTATCCTTTTAATCGGAGTGTCGTGTCCTCTTTTCAAATATCCTCTCATCTTGTCAAGTTCAATTCCTTCCATTTACAGGCGGATTGTTGTCCAAATTATATCATTCTTATTCCTTCCCTATCTTGTTTTAACTGGAGTATTGTGCCCCTTTGCTCAAGTTCTTTTCTCCTTATCAAGCTTTGCATCTCTTTTCAACCGGATTGCTGTCCGAATTTGTTCTTCCTTATTACTCTTCCCTACCGGAGTTCTTTGAACTTTGTTCTTCCTCGTTCCTATTTCTTAACGGAGTGCTTTCAACTTCGTTCATCTCCGTTGTATTTCTTTTCTGGAAATGGCTTAACCTCGCAAGGTCCTTTGGTTTCATTAGTTTGTCAAAGAAGCAACTTAGTTTTACCTCTTCTCTTTCTCTTCCGTTTTTCCCTCCGGTGCCATTCTAGATCTCGGGACAAGATCCTCTCGTAGTGGTGGAGTGTTGTGACGCCCTGAGACCGTTACGCCAGGTGTCTTCCAGTTATTCGCTATTGTTGCCTTGTCATTCGCTTGCGTGTTGCATCTTAGCATGTCATCATCTGCATTGCATCTGCATGTTTTCAAAACTTGCATCCGTCCGGGTTCCCCCAGTTCCGTCTGTTGTCCGTTCTCAGCCCAGACACACTTGCACGCGCCCGCGACACGTCCGAGATATTATTTTTATAAGTGGCCAGAAAATGTTCTCGGAATGGTTTGAAAGTTGGTGTGCGGTCTTATTTCAGTGTAGGTAGACCGCCTGTCAAGTTTCATCGCATTCGGAGTTTGTTTGACGCCCCAATGATTAACTATAGCGACGATATAGTTGGTCAAACGTCGGACATTTTCGGTCTCCGGAAACAGTCACCGGGCCTCTCTTCTCTTCTCTCAGCCTGAGACCTTCTGCACAGTCCTCTACCTACCGCCAGGCCTAACCTAGGCTCTCTCGCCAGTCCGCGGACCTCCTCGCGCGCGCGTCCAAAAGCTGTCCCGGACCCGATCCGGGCAGTCGTCACCGTTGTGTCCGGATCATCCCCAAACATCTACAAAACGTCTCTGTTTTGTTAATTGGACTTCCTAGTCTATTTTTCTCGACTGCTCGATTTATTTGGAGGAACGGATGCGCCCCTAAATGTATCCCTCTTTCTTTATATATATATACTCTCTAGTCTAAATCTAGACCAAACCCTAAATTCTAGGGACCTTGTCCCATCCATCCAATCCCCACGCCGCCGCCACTCCTTTTGTTTTCAGCGCACCAATTAGCTTCTTCCTCCCAGACCCCCTCCTCCCTCGACTTGCGCCGCCATCCAACCGCTTCCTCCTACCGCGCCCGAGCCTTCCCTGCCCGAGCCATGCCTCGTCCCTGGCCCCCTCCTCGCCTCGCCGTCCGACGACGAACGCTGCCGCTGAAGCTCCTCCGCCATGGACGCCGGGCCCCAAGGCCGTGCCTCTCGTCCTCCTCGCCTTCCCCCTTTCCGTTTCCCCTACCATGGCCTCTCTCCTCATGTCACTCTCTCTGCAGGAGCAGCTACGCCCTGGCCAGGAGCATGCCAGGCGCCATGGCCGCCGAAGGAACTCCGCCTCCTCGCCAAAACCGCGCCTCCACCTATCCCCTGCGTCTAGGCCGCAGTCCGTGCCGAAGGCCGCGCCAAGTCCCTTGCCGGAGATGCTCTGTTTCTTGCACGAACCCGCAGGAGCACGAGCTCCCTCCTCCTCTTCCCCGTGCCTGCAGCAGCAGAGCAGGATCAAGCCCCGTCGCCCTCCTCTCCTTCGCACGCACCTTCGCTCGACCCCGCCGCCCTCCGTCTCCGTTGTAATGTCGCCGGACCAGCGGCTCTATCGCACCGGCCATGGTCCTCCATGGCGGCCATCGAAGGAGCAGCAGCAGCCCAGTGCGTTGGCCGAGCCTCCCCTGCTTTGTCAAGCCATCGTCTCCGGCCGAACCCACTTCAGCGTCGCCGGATCTCGCCTCCGCCCGCCGCCATCCTCTTCCCGGAGATCCACAGTCGCGCCCCTGTTTTCCTCTGCTTCGAAGACGAGGCCAGCGCTAGTCCCGCTTGATCCCCTGCGTTGACCAGTCGAGCGCGTTCGCTCGCGGGATCCAGCCGCGCCCGCTCCAAGGCCCAGTCGCGCCAGGCCTCTCCTTCAACCGGGCCGAGCCCATGGTGAGGCCACCCCGCCGAAGCCCCTCTGTCTTTTCCTGTTGTTGGGCCAACAGATTTGGCCCGTGACGTTTTTTTCCTGTTCAAGTCGAATTTCATATTTATCCCAGAGTTGTCTGTTTTACAGAATAGCCCCTAAACTTCATGCATTTCATTACGCACAAACGATGCATCACATGTAAAAACTTAATATATGAAACTTGCTTAGAATTTTGTGTAGATTAATAATTTGCCATTTTCATCTATGTTTAAAATGCTTAAAATATTGTTTGTTTAAATTTTGCCCTTGCCATGCTAAAATGCTTTAATTGATAACTAATTAACCATAGCTCCAAACCTAACAAACTTTATATGTAAATGGGGTGGAAAAATGCCTAGTTTAACATGGTGCATTCATCTTGCATGTTTAACAACCCTAAAATTGTCTTTAGGGCAGAACAGTACCATAACCAAAATATGCACATGAGGATTTTTCCGGACTTGTTGCTTGTTGTTCCGGCCTCATTTAAACTTGCCTAGATAGGTAGTTTTCATTTGCTTCACCCTCTTGCCATGCTGACGGCATTTAATATTGTTGAGTACATAAACGAGATCGAACTAAATAAGTCATGTGGTGTTTCGTCAATAGGCAACAGAGTTGCATATTGAGCTCCACTTCATTTGTAGGATTGTTTGTGCACTTTGCCATGCCATGCCTCATTAAACTGGACATGCATCATACTTGTTTGCGCATCATGCCATGCTTATGTGATGCTTGTTTACTATGTTGTTTGCTTTCTTTCCGGTGTACTTCTTCTCGGTAATCCGGTAACGTTGCGTTTGTGAGGATCCGTTCGACTACGTCCGTTTGTCTTCTTCATGGACTCGTTCTCCTTCCTTGCGGGATCTCAGGAAAGATGACCATACCCGCGAAATCACTTCTATCTTTGCTTGCTAGATGCTTGCTCTTTTGCCATGCCTATGCTGCGATACCTACCACTTGCTTATCTTGCCTCCCATATTATAAGCCAAGCCTCTAACCCACCTTGTCCGAGCAAACCGTTGTTTGGCTATGTTTCCGCTTTGCTCAGCCCCTCTTATAGCGTTGCTAGTTGCACGTGAAGATTGGAGTTTGTTCCTTGTTGGAACATGGATATTTTTGTTGGGATATCACAATATCTCTTATTTAATTAATGCATCTATATACTTGGTAAAGGATGGAAGGCTCGGCCTTATGCCTAGTCTTTTGTTCCACTCTTGCCGCCCTAGTTTCCGTCATATCGGTGTTATGTTCCCGGATTTTGCGTTCCTTACACGGTTCGGTTATAATGGAAACCCCTTGACAGTTTGCCTTGAGTAAAACTCCTCCAGCAATGCCCAACATTGGTTTTACCATTTGCCACCTAGCCTCTTTTTCCCTTGTGTTCCGCGGACTCAAGGGTCATCTTTATTAAACCCCCCGGGCCAGTGCTCCTCCGAGTGTTGGTCCAAACTAGAGCCCCTTGCAGCGCCACCTCGGGGAAACTCGAGGGCTGGTTTTAGTTGTACGGATTGCTTATCCGGTGTGCCCTGAGAACAAGATATGTGCAGCTCCTATCGGGATTTGTCGGCACATTCGGGTGGTGTTGCTGGATTTGTTTTACCATTGTCGAGGATGTCTTGTAACTGGGATGCCGAGTCTGATCGGATTGTCTTGGGAGAAGGAATATCCTTCGTTGACCGTGAGAGCTTGTGATGGGCTAAGTTGGGACACCCTTGCAGGCATTGAACTTTTGAAAGCCGTGCCCGCGGTTATGGGCAGATGGGAATTTGTTAATGTCCGGTTGTAGAAAACCTGAAACTTAACTTAATTAAAATACATCAACCGTGTGTGTAACCGTGATGGTCTCTTCTCGGTGGAGTCCGGGAAGTGAACACGGTGTTGGAGTAATGCTTAGGTTGTTCTAGGATCACTTCTTGATCATAGTTATTCGACCGTGCTTTTGCCTTCTCTTCTCGCTCTCATTTGCGTATGTTAGCCACCATATATGCTAGTCGCTTGCTGCAGCTCCACCTCCTACCGTTTACCCTTTCTATAAGCTTAAATAGTCTTGATCGCGAGGGTGTGAGATTGCTGAGTCCTCGTGACTCACAGTTTACTTCCAAACCCAGCTTGCAGGTGCCGATGATACCGTGCAGGTGATGCAACCGAGCTCAAGGAGGAGCTCGATGAAGATCATGTTCGTTTTGTTGTTCCGTTTCCAGTTGATCAGTAGTGGAGCCTAGTCGGGATGATCGGGGATCTGTGTAGCATTGGGGTAGTCTTCTTTTATTTTGGTTCCGTAGTCGGACCATGTGTGTATCTGGATGATGTAATGCTTTATTCATGTATTGTGTGAAGTGGCGATTGTAAGCCAGCTATGTATCTCTTTCCCTTATGTATTACATGGGTTGTGTGAAGATTACCTCACTTGCGACATTGCTTTCAATGCGCTTATGCCTCTAAGTCGTGCTTTGACATGTGGGAGATATAGCCGCATCGAGGGCGTTACAACTCCCTCGGCAAGATCCTTGCCGGGGCAGCCCCCCGCAGCCCCGGCAAGAGCCTTGCCAGGGCAACTTGCCCGATGCCAGCAGAGTGAACTGCCCTTGAGCCCACCGGCTCCAAC
This sequence comes from Triticum dicoccoides, assembly GCF_002162155.2. Lineage (NCBI taxonomy): Eukaryota > Viridiplantae > Streptophyta > Magnoliopsida > Poales > Poaceae > Triticum > Triticum dicoccoides. The sequence goes on from NC_041380.1 coordinate 358,713,623, forward strand.
CTAACCAACTGCGTTGGAACCAAGGCTCGGGAGGCGCCTCTGTGGTGGCATGAAAATCTTCCTCAAGCTCATAAATATATGAGTACAGATGAGGACTAGAAGACGGCGACCCTTGGCAGGATCCTAGCCGAGGAAATCCACAAGACCCCCGGCAAGACCCTTGCCGAGGATGACAGCAACGCCACGGCAAGACCCTTGCCGAGCCCCTGGCAAGACCCTTGCCGAGGGTGTCAGTAGGGCCACTGCCAGGCCCGCACCAGCCAAGACTCCACCGCCGTTTTCATGCAGCTACCAGCCCAACCAGATGGGCAGGCACCTACGTGGCAACATGCAGCTTCCAGGCCAACTCAGCAAGCACCTACGTAGCGGCATGCAGATCTTCCTAAAGGCCCTACCACCGTGCCACCTCAGCTGCCTGTCTGCCTACATGGTGCTGCATGCATCGCCAGCATGGGCGCTTGTCGAAGCGAGGCGGGGCGGCGACGGACGGGACGGGCCTCGTTCCCGACCCCGATAAAGCTAATGGACAGCTACGTAGCGCATTTAATGCACTTTGTCCCGTAATGCCGTGCGATAAGCTCGCGCACTATAGGCCTCTCCACCTCCTGTGTGCCACTGTGGCAGCCCCTTTTTCCTATAGAAGGAGGCCCAAGGCGACTAGGAGAAGGATTCGGCTTTTTGGAACGAGATGGCCACCGTAGCTAGTTCAGAAAGCTCAAGAACACTCAATACATCCACCAAAGCAGGACTAGGGTTTTATGCATCCTCGCGGCCCGAACCTGGGTAAACAATCCGTGTGCTTGCTCCTAAACCTGCTCTTCTCACGACCCCGTGCCCGCTGACCGTAGAAGGGATCCCAGTGATCACATAGGTGTCGTTCCCACCGACATCTTTGGCGCGCCAGGTAGGGGGGCGCAGTTGTGGGAAACTGGTCTAGCAGTTAGCCTAGCAGTTCTTTGTTGCCATGGCTCCCAAGAAGAAGGAGGCCACAGCGGTCGGTTCGTCGGGAGCCAGACGGCCCGTACCGGTGCAGGCGAGCAGCAGGCCAGTCACGGACAGAACCCGAGGCGCGACCCGCGAGCACCAACATCGCTCTAGCAGTTAGAGCCTGGCGAGCGGCGTCGTTTGTGTGCAAGGTGACGGGCCACACACCGCGAAATCCAAAGACAGAGCTGGCGCCCCCCTGCAGACGACGCGGGACCCTTCGGGGGCATCGCCGTACCACCCGCGGGCGGCGCGGCAACCTCCAAGACGCCCACTCCGGTGCCCACAACGCGCTCTTCCCAGGTTGTGCGCGACGAGCAGCGTCACCACGCCGGTGACCCTGGACGCCGCCGTGGGAAGAGTCATGTGCGTCATCCGCGGGACGAAGGAGGCCAGCATGCCCGCCGAAGTGCTGGCGAGGACGGTGCACAACCGCTGGGCAGTGACAGAGCTCCTTCTAACATGGTTAGAAGTCGAAGCGCGCCACGGCCACGCAGCTTTCGCCGCCGCCCACACCAGCATAAGCCTTGGCGCGCGCGCAGCTGCTCCTCGACTTCCTTCCCGCTGCGGAGAAGCTCGATGAGTGGAGAGCCACTATCCGGAGCCTCGTCAGCATCGCCAACAAAGACGAGCCATGGCCGGCGGGGCCCTCAGGCCGACGCTCCATCGAGCCACTGCATGCTGGCGGTGGAGGGGCCGGAGGCACCGCGGCCACGGTGCACCCTCCTCCTCCACGCCAGCCACCGTGGATGTTGGTTCGTCGTGATGATGCTTGTGATGACATTTCCATAGCGTCGTCTGACCCATGGACCCGCCGCGATCAACGCCAGGTTCTTCATGAGCGAGCCCATGAAGAGGCTCGAACCACCATCGAGCGCCGGCGCGATACGCGCCACCAGTTAGACAGGCGAGCGGGGCCCGCTATGGACCACCCAGCACCGGGAGGCTCCGACGACCTACCTTACGAGGTGGGTTGCCCAGCCTTTACCCGTGAGCTGTGACAGTTCCAGTGGCTGTCCCACCGCATGTTCAAGCCCGACGTCGGCGAGAAGTATGATGGCAAGACCCACCCGTCAGAGTTCCTCAGCATCTACACCATCGCGATGAAGCCGCTGGAGCTCGTGAAGACAAGGTGGTTGCCAATTACTTCCTGTTGGCCCTAAAACCCAATGTCATGTCTTGGTTGATGCACTTGCCGGCGGATTCCATTTCTTCTTGGTCAGATCTGTGCCACGAGTTCGTTGGTGCCTTCACTAGAGGCCACCAAGCTCATGGCCAGGTGAGTGATTTGCATATCATTCCCCAGAAGGAAGGTGAAAACCTACGCATGTACATACAGAGGTTCAGCCGAGTGCAATACAACATCCCGAATGTTCATCCTGCCGCCGTGATCAGCGCATTCCATCAGAATGTGCGTAACCGCAAGATGCGTGAAGAGCTCACAATAAACAAGGTCAAGGACGTGGCCGAACTTTACGTTCTGGCCGATAGATACACCCGGGCTGAAGAGAGAAGGAAGTACCCCTATGAAGATGCCGGTGCGGAAACCGACTCTACTGATGAAGACACCGCCGCCCCGACGAAGAAGGGCCGACGTCGCAACAGGAAACACAAGGACAAGACCGTGCTTGCCGTCGAGGGATCCAGCGACACCAGCGCCGCCAAGAAGGCCAAGGCAGACGACCCCGGCAAGGAGATTGCCGGGTGCACCGCTTGCCGGGCCTTGGCGGCTGCCGACAAGCCAGGGGCTCCGACAAGCAGTACTGCAAGATCCACTACACCAAGGACCACGACCTCCAGAACTGCCGACAAGTTGAGGTGCTTGCTGAAAAGCAAAAGGCCGAATATGAGAGGAGGGACAAGGAGAAGGGTCGGGATGGTGCCGAAGGATCCGGCAAGAAGCGTGGCGGCCAAGGAGGTCATCGCGGCAAGGATAACCAGCAAGAGAGGCCCGCCCGGGGCCGCGACAAGAAGCAGGAAGATAATGATCGTGATGAGGACGACGAGTCCGGTGAGCATGAGTTCCAGAAGGCTACGGAGGCCATGTGCGTCGATGGTGGCACCTCGCTGCACACTTATCACTGCCAGCTCAAGCAGTGGGCGCGTGAGATTATAGCACCAGAGCCATCGTTCGACGCTCAGAAGCCACTGAAGTTGTCCAGCACGCCCCTCATCTTTGATGCCGAGGACCACCCTGATCGCACAATGCGGTCGAGTGTTTTCCGTTGTTGGTCTCACCAACGATACGCAACCTCAAGGTGAACAAGATGCTGGTTGATGGCAGGGCCAGCCTGAACTTGATCTCGCCCGTCGTGATCAAAAGGCTGCAAAATCCTGATGGAGACCTTGAGGAGACGGGTACGTTCCAAGGGGTCAGTCCGGGAAGGAGCCAGCCAAAGGGGAAGTTCACATTGCCCGTGACGTCTGGAGGTGAGTTGAACTATAGGACAGAGAGGATCGTCTTCGATGTGGCTGAGATCCCCTTACCCTACAACGGGATCCTCGGCCACCCGGCACTAGCCAAGTTCATGGCGGCGGCGCACTATGCCTACAATACGCCGAAGATGCCTGGGCCAATGACCATCATCACCATCCCTTCCGACAAGAAGGATGCGCTGATCTGCGCTGACCAACTCTATCAAGAAGCAGTTGCAGCAGCTGCCGCCAAGGCACCTGCTCCTGTCGTTGAGGCCCCGGGAGGGAAGAAGAAGACCGGCAAGACCTCTCGCACCCACTCCGGCAAGTGCACCTCTTCGGAGTGCTGTGCTACCGTCGAGGACATGCCCGAGAGCTCTACCGGCAAGAGCAAGAAATCCAGAGCTGCACCACCAGAGACCAAGAGGGTGTCCATCAAGGAGGATGGCATAGGAGGGGCTTTCACTATAAGCTCCACCCTCGATGGCAAATAGGAAAGCGTGCTCGTCACTTTCCTGTGGGTGAATGTCGATGTGTTTGCGTGGCAAGCATCCGACATCCCCGGCGTTCCCAGGGAAGTGATTGAGCACCACCTTGCTGTTTGTCCCCATTCGCGACACGTCAAGCAGAAGGTCAAGAAGCAAGCTTTGGAACAACAGGTGTTCATCACAGAGGAGATTAGGAAATTGGAAGCGGCAGGGTTAGTGAGAGGAGTGCTCCATCCGACGTGGTTGGCCAATCCGGTGGTGGTGCGCAAGGCAAATGGGAAGTGGAGGCTGTGTATTGACTACACAGATGTCAATAAGGCTTGTCCTAAGGACCTCTTCCCGTTGCCGCGCATCAACCAGATTGTTGACTCCACGGCCAGGTGTGGTCTGTTGTCATTCCTTGACGCCTACTTGGGCTACCACCAGATCTTCATGGCAAGAGAAGATGAAGAGAAGATGGCCTTTATCACCCAATGTGGTACGTATTGCTTTTTACGGATGCCTTTCGGGTTGAAGAGTGCTGGCTCGACATTCACAAGGGCGGTCCAGATTGGTTTTGAGCCCCAGCTACATAGAAATATGGAAGCATATATGGACGACATAGTGGTCAAAACCAAGGACAAGGCGACCCTTGTACAAGACCTAGGAGAGACGTTTGCCAACCAACACAAGATCAACCTCAAGCTGAACCCTGAGAAGTGTTTCTTTGGCGTCCCGTCAGGAAAACTTCTCGAGTTCTTTGTGTTGCAGCGTGGGATCGAGGCAAACCCAGACAAGATCAAGGCTATTGAGCAGATTGAGGCACCCAAGCGGATCAAGGATGTGCGCCGGCTCACTGGCTGCGTTGCCGCCATGAGCATGTTCATCTCCAAGTCCGCTGAACGTGCATGCCCTTCCCCTTTTCAAAATCTTGAAGAAGGCAGGCCCAATGGAGTGGACCCCAGAGGCCGAGGCGGCGTTGTAGGATCTGAAGAAATACCTTTCCTCCATGCCAATACTGGTTGCGCCTAAACCACAAGAGTTGTTGCTGCTGTATCTGGCGGCAACGAATCAAGTGGTCAACGCCGCACTAGTGGCATAGAGAGAGGTCGACGAAGAGGCAGTGGCCACGGTAGGACCGACGGATGGCAAGTCAGGGATTCCCCCGGCAGGGCCTGGTGCCGGCAAGGCAAGGCCCCCGACAGAATCCGATGCCATCGGGGCAGGGCCTGCGCAGCCAAGTGAAGTGGTGCAAAAGAAGATGATGCAGCACCCAGTTTACTTTGTCAGCTCCCTCTTGCAGGGGGCCAGGTCAAGGTACTCCGATGTGCAGAAATTGCTCTTCGGCCTCCTTATGGCCTCGAGGAAGCTGCGTCATTACTTCCAAGCCCACGAGATTACTGTCGTCACCCACCTCCCGTTGCAACGGATACCGCACAACCCAGATGCGACCAAAAGGATTGTGGAGTGGGCCTTGGAGTTATCAAGCTTTGGGTTGAAGTTTGAAAGTACTTCGACAATACAGAGCAGAGTCTTGGCGGAGTTCATTGCATAATGGACCTCAACGCCCGACGAGGAAATCTAGGAGACCGCTCTCCCCAGCAAGGAGGCAAGTCGCGACTGGATCATGTACTTTGACGGGGCTTTCTCGCTGCAAGGCGCCGGTGCCCGTGTGCTGCTTGTCGCACCCACCGGAGAGCACCTCAAGTATGTGATCCAGATGCACTTTCCCAGGGAGATGTCCACAAACAACACAGCTGAGTACGAGGGGCTGATCGTCGGTCTCAGGATCGCGGTAGACCTCAGGGTGAAGAAGCTCATCGTCAGGGGTGATTCGCAGCTTGTCGTCAGACAGGTCAACGAAGATTACCAGAGCCCGTTGATGGAGGCCTACGTAGATGAGGTGAGGAAGCTGGAGGAGCGCTTCGACGATATTCAAGCGGAGCACGTTCCCCGAGCGGAGAATGACATCGCTGACTACCTGTCAAAGCGCGTTGCATTCAAGTTACCTATGGAACCAGGTACCTTTTTGCTTCGGCTAACTCAACCATCTGTGAAACCGTCAATGGAGCGGAACAAGTGGAGGAAATTGGGCCCCGGCAAGTACTTTCCCGCCGAGCCCCCAGGGGCCGCCGGCGAGAGTGTTGCCACGGATTCCGAGCCTGCCAAGGGGCAGCTGGCTCCGACAGGGCGCCAAGCCCTGGCCGTAGAGACGGCCGACCCATGGCGGAAGAAATGCCTTTGGTCCTTGCCGTCGAGCCCCAGGCTCCGGCATGGGCACAACATATCATCCGCTTCCTCCAGACAGGGGAACTTCCTGAAGAGCAGGAAGAAGCGGAAAAAGTAGCCCGTCGGTCTGCCTTGTACCAGTTCGTCGATGATGTCCTATACAGAAAAAGATCGAACGGTGTGAAATTGAAGTGCATCCCTCGAGAGGAAGGACTAGAGCTGTTGGCAGAGATACATGGAGGCATATGTGGCTCCCACATAGGGTCGAGGGCCCTTGCCTGCAAAGCATTCCGGCAAGGCTTCTTCTAGCCCACCGCCCTCTAGGATGCAACGACACTAGTAACCAGGTGTGAAGCGTGCCAGTTCCATTCAAAGAAGCTTCATCAACCAGTTCAAGCCCTTCAAACAATTCCTCTCTCCTGGTCGTTTTCGGTCTGGGGGCTTGATATACTGGGCCCTTTCCCCCGTGCTGTCGGGGGCTTTGAGTACTTATACGTTGCAATCGACAAGTTCACAAAGTGACCGGAAGTGGAAGCAGTAAGGAAGGTGACAGCACAGTCAGCCTTCAAGTTCTTCAAGGGACTAGTCTGCCGTTTTGGTGTGCCAAACAGAGTCATCATTGACAATGGCATGCAGTTCACAAGCCACACCTTCATGCAGTACACCCAAGACTTCGGCAGCAAGGTCTGTTTTGCTTCCGTGGCACACCCATGGAGCAACGGCCAGGCGGAGAGGGCAAATGCTGAAGTACTGCGGGGCCTGAGAACAAAGACTGTTGACAAAATGCACAAAAGTGGAAGGCGCTGGATTGATGAGTTGCCGGCGGTTCTTTGGTCGATCAGGACGACGCCAAATCGAGCCACCGGCTAGACACCTTTTGCCCTGGTATACGGGGCAGAAGCAGTTCTCCCCATGGAACTCATGTACGGGTCACCTCGAGTGCTCGCTTATGACGAGCTTGAGCAAGAGAGATTGTGGCAAGACGATGCAACGCTCTTTGAGGAAGATCGTCTTCGGGCGGCTGTGAGAGCAGCATGCTACCAGCAAGCCTTGCGCCGCTACCATAGCCGCAAGGTCCATGCCCGAAGCTTTGAGGAAGGCGACCTTGTTCTTCTGTGTGTTCAGTTGGCCAAGAATTCCAACAAGTTGACGCCAAAGTGGGGAGGCCCTTATCGGGTAATACGAGTTAGCAGGCCTAGCGCAGTCTACCTGGAGATCGAAGATGCTGTCCCAGTAAGCAATTCCTGGAACATCGAACATCTTCGCAAGTTTTACCCATAAGGCGCGGTTGCTGGGCCTCCCGGTGAACCACCTTTTGTGCGAGCCTTGCCGACAAGGCATGTAACCCACTGTACAAAGCTAGGCGCAAACCCTGAGGCTAAATAAATGAAGCGCTGGCGCCCTAAGTTATAGCATGCATGCTAGGTCAAGTCTTTCCCTCGGTTAGGGTTGATAGTGCTTAGCGGCGACTAACCCCTAGCCTAGAGGTCGAGCGTGCGTCTCTTTGTTCTCTTTGGTTCCCAGGGCACGCAGACACTTCTGCTGAGCCGCTTGGGAAAAAGAGAACGAACCGGCGCTCTGGCCCCGACAAGCCAAGACCGCCGGGGGAAGAAGATACAAGGATCCAACCACGGCAAGCCAAGGTTGCCGGGGGCAGCGGATTCAGATAAGTCTTTCATCCCCCTGTTATGCGTTTCCGTATAGAACTGGGACACGTGAAACCTCATTTATGTCCTTGAAACCACCATGCTCCCCCTTTCTTGTACCCAAGAGTTACCTCCTGGGTCAAAATTTGGTAGTAGTCGCGGTGGCGAGGAGATGAACGAGGGTCCTGATACGTCTCCAACGTATCTACTTTTCCAAACACTTTTGCCCTTGTTTTGGACTCTAACTTGCATGATTTTAATGGAACTAACCCGGACTGACGCTGTTTTCAGCAGAATTACCATGGTGTTATTTATGTGCAGGAGCAAACATTCTCGGAATGACCTGAAACTTCACGGAGCCACTTTTTAGAAAATAAGAAAAATACCTATCAAAGATGAAGGCCAGGGGGGCACCACATTGCCACGAGGGTGGGGGGCGTGCCCCCTACCTCGTGGCCCCCCTGTTGCTCTCTGACTCCAATTCCACCTCCATATATTGAGTTTCGATGAGAAAAAAATAAGAGAGAAGACATCATCGTGTTTTACGATACGGAGCTGCCACCAAGCCCTAAAACCTCTCGGGAGGGCTGATCTGGAGTCTGTTCGGGGCTCCGGAGAGGGGAATCCGTCGCCATCATCATCATCAACCATCCTCCATCACCAATTTCATGATGCTCACCACCGTGTGTGAGTAATTCCACCGTAGGCTTGCTGGACGGTGATGGGTTGGATGGGATCTATCATGTAGTCTAGTTAGTTTTGTTAGGGTTTGATCCCTAGTGTCCACTATGTTTTGAGATTGATGTTGCTATGACTTTGCTATGCTTAATGCTTGTCACTAGGGCCCGAGTGCCATGATTTCAGATCTGAACCTATTATGTTTTCATCAATATATGAGTGTTCTTGATCCTATCTTGCAAGTCTATAGTCACCTATTATGTGTTATGATCCATTAACCACGAAGTGACAATAATCGGGATACTTACCGGCGATGACCGTAGTTTGAGTAGTTCATGTATTCACTATGTGTTAATGCTTTGTTCCGGTACTCTATTAAAAGGAGGCCTTTATATCCCTTAGTTTCCGTAAGGACCCCGCTGCCACGGGAGGGTAGGATAAAAGATGTCATGCAAGTTCTTTTCCATAAGCATGTATGACTATGTTCGGAATACATGCCTACATTATATCAATGAACTGGAGCTAGTTCTATGTCACCCTAGGTTATGGCTGTTACATGATGAACCGCATCCGGCATAATTCTCCATCACTGATCCATTGCCTACAAGCTTTCCATATATTGTTCTCCGCTTATTTACTTTTCCGTTGCTATTTCTATCATCACTATAAAATACCAAAAACATTACTTTTACTACTGTTACCTTTTGCTACCTTTACCACTACTATCATATTACTTTGCTACTAAACACTTGCTGCAGATATTAAGTTTCTAGGTGTGGTTGAATTGACAACTCAGCTGCTAATACTTGAGAATATTCTTTGGCTCCCCTTGTGTCGAATCAATAAATTTGGGTTGAATACTATACCCTCAAAAACTGTTGCGATCCCCTATACTTGTGGGTTATCAAGACTATTTTCTGGGTCCGTTGCCGGGGAGCATAGCTCTATTCTTTGAGTCACTTGGGGTATATATATCTGCTTATCATTATGAAGAACTTGAGAGATCCAAAAACCAAGATCTATCTCTCAACTACGAGGGGAGGTAAGGAACTGCCATCTAGCTCTGCACTTGATTCACCTTCTGTTATGAGTAAGTTTGTGACACCTACACCTGCTTCTGCTATTCATTCTGATATGTCGCATGTTATTGATGATGCCACTTCTGCTATGCATGATACTTATGATGAAACTACCTCTATGCCTGATACTACTGTGCCACTTAGTGATTTCCTTGATGAACAACTTGCTAGGGCTAGAGAGATTGAAAATATTGAATCTAATGATACTGATGAAAGTGACGATGAAGAATCACTTGTTATTCCTAAGGGTTATGTTTTTGATCAAGAAGCTTCTTTAGCTATTTTAGCGTGCCAAAATAGAAATGAACTCAAAAGATTATTAGCTAAATGGAGTAAGCAATCTTTAAATGCTAGAATGAAACCTGACCTTGCTTTTGCTACTTCACCTATCTTTGTTACTGATAAGGATTATGAATTCTCTGTTGATCCTGATATAATTACTTTAGTTGAATCTGATCCTTTTCATGGTTATGAATTTGAAACTGTTGTGGCACATCTTACTAAATTGAATGATATAGCTACCCTGTTCACTAAAGATGAGAGAACTCGTTACTTTTACATCCTTAAAATATTTCCGTTCTCATTAAAGGGTGATGCTAAGATAGGGTTTAATTCTCTTGATCCTGGTTGTGTGCGTAGTCCCCAGGATATGATTTGTTACTTCTTTGCTAAGTATTTCCCTGCTCATAAGAAACAAACTGCTTTAAGGGATATATACAATTTTGTGCAAATTGAAGAAGAGAGTCTCCCACAAGCTTGGGGGAGGCTTCTCCAATTACTTAATGCTTTGCCTGATCATCCTCTTAAGAAAAATGAAATACTTGATATCTTTTATAATGGACTAACCGATGCCTCCAGAGATTACCTGGATAGTTGTGCTAGTTCTATTTTCAGGGAAAGAACACCAGATGAAGCTGAAATTCTATTTAACAATATGTTGACAAATGAAAATAATGGGACACCTCCAAAGCCAATTCCTGAGCCTATTCCTAAACCAACTCCGAAGAAGAGGGGTATTCTATTTCTCAGTCCTGAAGATATGCAAGAGGCAAAGAAATCTATGAAAGAAAAAGGTATTAAAGCTAAAGACGTTAAGAATTTACCTCTAATTTAAGAAATACACGGTCTTAATTTACCGCCAGTTGAAGAAACATATAATCTTAATCCATTACCTATTGAAGAAACTCATGGTCTTGATAACCCGACATAGGTAGTAAAGGTAAATTCTCTCTATAGATATGATAAAGCTCAAATCCCATTTACTAAATTTGCTAGCCCATGCTTAGATGAGTTTGATAAATTTATGTCTAAGCAAGAAGATTTTAATGCTTATTTTGGTAGACATTTGAAATACAATTCAAATATGCTTGAACACTTGGGTGATTATATGGCTAATGTCAAAGGTGAACTTAAACTTATTAGTAAACATGCTTCTATGGTTACCACTCAACTAGAACAAGTACTTCAAGCTCAAAATGATTTGCTCAATGAATTGAATAGTAAGGATAATGATTACGATGTTAGAGTGGCTACTAGAACTGGTAGAATGACTCAGGAACCTTTGTATCCTGAAGGCCACCCTAAGAGAATTGAGCAAGATTCTTAGAGAAATAATATAGATGCACCTATTTCTTCTAAAAAGAAGAAAAAGAAAAATGCTAGGACTTTGCATGCTTCTAGTGATCCTATTGTTGAAACACCTGAGAATCCAAATGATATTTCTATTTCTGATGCTGAAACACAATCTGGTAATGAACCCGAAACTGGTGATAATGGTAATAATAATGTTCATGATGATGCTCAACCTAGTAATAACAATGACATAGAAATTGAACCTGCTGTTGATCTTGATAACCCACAATCAAAGAATCAATGTTATGATAAGAAATATTTTGTTGCTAGGAAACATGGTAAAGAAAGAGAACCATGGGTTCAGAAACCCATGCCTTTTCCTCCCAAACCATCCAAGAAAAAGGATGATGAGGATTTTGAGCGCTTTGCTGAAATGATTAGACCTATCTTTTTGCGTATGCGATTAACTGATATGCTCAAAACCAATCCTTATGCTAAGTACATTAAAGATATCATTACAAATAAAAGAAAGATACTGGAAGCTGAAATTTCCACCATGCTTGCTAATTATACTTTTAAGGGTGGAATAACAAAGAAACTTGGAGATCCCGATGTACCCACTATACCATGCTCTATTAAAAGAAACTATGTTAAAACTGCTTTATGTGATCTTGGAGCCGGAGTAAGTGTTATGCCTCTCTCTTTATATCGTAGACTTGATTTGAATAAGTTGACACCCACTGAAATATCTTTGCAAATGGCTGATAAATAAACTGCTATACCTGTCGGTATTTGTGAGGATGTGCCTGTTGTAGTTGCAAATGTTACTATTTTAACGGATTTTGTTATTCTTGATATCCCCGAGGACGATAGTATGTCTATTATTCTTGGAAGACCCTTTTTGAATACTGCAGGGGCTGTTATTGATTGCACTAAAGGCAATGTCACTTTTCATGTTAATGGCAATGAGCATATGGTACACTTTCCGAGGAAACAACCTCAAGTCCACAGTATCAATTCTATTGGAAAAATTCCATCGATTATATTTGGAGGTTTTGAATTTCCTCTTATTATTGGGGATGTGCATATCCCCGTTGAGGTAACATAGTGTTATTCGAAATTTCTCCGGTTCCATGTTATTCAGAATGTGTTCGTTAATAAGACTTGATCAACCTTGTTAGAGGATTCCTTTTGATGATCATGAGATGGATGAAACTAGAAGGCACAACCTTCTGTGCCCCACTTATACTTTCTGTTATTTATATTAAATAAAAAATATATATTTTTCTGTCTGCTATCTGATTATCCGTGCAATATAAAAATACCTCAAAAATAAAAGTTCTCCAAATGCCCTGAAATTTAAATATGATTTTTTCTAGAATATTTGAGGATTTATGGAACTGAGAACACACCAGGGGGGTCAACCACCTTGCCATGAGGGTGGAGGGCGCACCCACCCCTCTAGGGCGCGCCCCCTGCCTCGTGGGCCCATAGTGGCCCTCCTCCACTTATTCCTGCACCCACATACTTCATCTTCTTCCCACAAACATGAATAACCAGCTCAAACCCGAGTCCAAGCTCACTTTGCTGCCATTTTCGATCTCCTTGCTCAAAGCACCTCTCACAAAACTGCTTGGGGAGATTGTTCCTTGGTATGTGACTCCTCCATTGGTCCAATTAGTTTTTGTTCTAGTGCTTTATTCATTGCAAAATTTTGTTGCTTAGGTGACTCTGTTCTTGAGCTTGCATGTCAAATTTATATGGTCAAAAGTAGTTTTGATGCATGATATAGGCCCTAGGCACTTGTAGGAGTAGTTGCTATCAATATTATTGAGTTTGGTTTACTTTTATTTTGAAGTTACTAAAAAATTTCAAATTTTTTCAGAGGAAGAAATATTCTTAGGAAAATGTTCCAAGGTGGTTCTTCAAGGAAGCAAGGACCCAGGCTTGCAATGCATGATGCTGATGAAGAGCCACCAAGAGACGCTCCCGTGCGTCCTTGTGAATGGCCTTCTGAGAACTTTATGGATCGAGCGGGAATTAAGGAAGAATTTAACGCATATTTGCGTAACGCTGATCTTGTGAGATTCGAGGAAGAGAAGTGCAGCCAGTATCACTATCTCACCAGTACCTTTGTGAGGAGGTTTGAATTTTCAACTTCACGTAATTCTCCAACTATCCTGTTTGATCTTTATGATAAATCTTACACTATGGACTTAGAAGATTTTACCACTGCTTGCAAACTTCGACAATGGGGTAGTATAAGGGATCCTCGCAAATCTGAATTTAGAGATTTTCTTTCTAGAATAACTATGGGAGAATCTAGAGATATTACACAAGCTACCATAGGGTGCATTCACTTTCCTGCTATACATTATTTTGCTCTCTTCATAGGTAGATGCATTAATGGTAAAGATGAGGCATGTCACATGTATGTCCCCGATCTCAGTATTCTTAGGAGTGCTGTGTTAGGAGACAAATCATATAATTTGGGAGCCATTGTTGCATGTAGGTTGCATCTTAATAGACGTAATGGAGATTTCTTTGGTGGAATTTATACAACCCGCATAGCTAATTTTCTTGGTATAGCCATACGCGAAGATGATATTGAATTACCTCCTGCTTATCTAGATTTTAATGCTATGGTTCACCACCAGTTTGTCGAGAGGAACGAATCACCTCTCCAGTATCGACTAATCTTTGACAAACACCGTGCTGTCCGTATTACTCTCCCTGCTCCTGCCTTCTTTGATTATTAGGCAAGAGGAGGATATACTATTACCAGAGAGGAGGCAGATGAGTACGAGAGGAGAGAGGAGGCCGCTCGTCACCACACTGTAGCTTAGCAGGCGATAGCTGCTACATCACAGTACGACCCCAACTGCTATTATGGATATCCGCGAGGCCAGCCGTGGCCATAGACCAACTTAGGCCAAAAGCCTAAGCTTGGGGGAGTATGTATTTCCCATCGACATTACATTTATGTTCACACACTCATTGCTAGATGTCGGTGCTCATACTTTTTCATTGTATCATCCATGCTAGTTTATTTTCCTTTTTATGATTTCTTCTTATGTGTTTAATAAACATTAAGAAAAACAAAAAAAAATCAGTTGTAACTCTTAATCAGTTTACCTTCCATTCTTGTAGTAGTAATTAAAAAGAAAACCCAAAAATATTTCCTATTCTTCTTTTGCTTGTTGGGAGCTTTCCCGTATAAATAGTTTAATTTCTTTTCTTTTCTTTGGGGGTCGATAGAAGAAGACCATAATTAAATTGTTGAAGTGGCTCTTAGATGCATTATTGTTGATCTGACAAAAGAGCCTGTATTGCCTTGTCTTCTCATGTTTATTGAATGCTTGCAGATTCTAGCTTAGTCCAATGCACGTGCACTATTATTATTATTCACACTATTCGGTCATGCAAGTGAAAGGCAATTATGACAATATATGATGGACTGGCTGAGATGAGAAAAGCTGGTATGAACTCGACCTCTTTTGTTTTTGTAAATATGATTAGTTCATCGTTCCTGATTCAGCCTATTATGAATAAACATGTTTGCAATGACAACTAGAGATCATAGTTTCTTAGGCCATGCTTGATTAGCTATGTGTTATAATGGTTTACCTTGCGTGCCAACATGCTATTAAAATGGTTATGATGTGGTATGATAGGGTGGTATCCTCCTCTGAATGATTTAAGTGACTTGACTTGGCGCATGTTCACGCATGTAGTTGAAACAAAATCAACATAGACTTCACGATATTTATGTTCATGGTGGATTATATCCTACTCATGCTTGCATTCGGTGTTGATTAATTTTAATGCATGTTCATGACTGTTGTCGCTCTCTAGCTGGTCGCTTCCCAGTCTTTTTCTAGCCTTCACTTGTACCAAGCGAGAATACTGATTGTGCATCCAAACTCCTTAAACCCCAAAGTTATTCCACATGAGTCCACTATACCTACCTATATACGGTATCTACCTGCCGTTCCAAGTAAATTTGTATGTGCCAAACTCTAAACCTTCAAATAAATATCCTGTTTTGTAGCTCATGTATCAACTAGGGATGTCTGTATATTCCATGTTAGGCGGGTTATTCTCAAGAGGAGTGGACTCCGCTCCTCACTCACGAGATAAATGGCGGGTCACCGGGATGCCCAGTCCCATGCTTTATGCAAACTAAACCAAAATAATTGCAAACAAAAGTCCCCCTGGGACTCTTGTTAGTTGGAGGCACTCATTGTTTCGAGCATGCCATGGATTAATGCTTGTTGGTGGAAGGGGGAGTATAAACTTTACCATTCTATTTGGGAACTGCCTATAATGTGTGTAGCATGGAAGATATCGCCATCTCTTGGTTGTTAGGTTGACAATGAAAGTATACCGCTCAAAACATTATTCACCTCTGTTTCAAAACCGAGCTCTGGCACCTCTACAAATCCCTGCTTCCCTCTGCAAAGGGCCTATCTATTTACTTTTATGCTGAGTCACCACCCTCTTATTAAAAATCACCAGTTGGAGAGCACCACTGTCATTTGCATTCATTATTGTTAGTTTACATTGAGTATGACTTGACTGGATCTCTTTTACCATGAATTACAATGTCTAGTCAGTCCTTGGTCTTTAAAGGTGCTCTGCATTTATGTTTTGCGGTCTCAGAAAGGGCTAGCGAGATACCACCTTGTTATATCATATTATGATTGTTTTGAGAAAGTGTTGTCATCTGAGATTTATTATTATGCCTCGCTAGTTGATTATACCATTGATATGAGTAAACTTGAGACCTATGCGTTATTGTGAATGTGGTTAGTTATAATCTTTGCTGAAAACTTGAATGCTGGCTTTACATATTTACAACAACAAGAGCAAACAGAGTTTGTAAAAGTTTTGCTTTATCACTTTCAGTTTTTCAACTGAATTGCTTGAGGACAAGCAAAGGTTTAAGCTTGGGGGAGTTGGTACGTCTCCAACGTATCTACTTTTCCAAACGCTTTTGCCCTTGTTTTGGACTCTAACTTGCATGATTTGAATGGAACTAACCCGGACGGACACTATTTTCAGCAGAATTACCATGGTGTTATTTATGTGCAGGAGCAAACATTCTCGGAATGACCTGAAACTTCACGGAGCCACTTTTCAGAAAATAAGAAAAATACCTGCCAAAGATGAAGGCTAAGGGGCCCACCACCTTGCCATGAGAGTGGGGGGCGCGCCTGCCCCCCTAGGGCGCGCCCCTACCTCGTGGGCCCCTGTTGCCTCTCCAACTCCAACTCCACCTCCATATATTCAGTTTCGATGAGAAAAAAATAAGAGAGAAGAAATCATCGCGTTTTACGATACGGAGCCTCCGCCAAGCCCTAAAACCTCTCGGGAGGGCTGATCTGGAGTCTGTTCGGGGCTCTGGAGAGGGGAATCCATCGCCATCGTCATCATCAACCATCCTCCATCACCAATTTCATGATGCTCACCGCCGTGCGTGAATAATTCCATCGTAGGCTTGCTGGACGGTGATGGGTTGGATGGGATCTATCATGTAATCGAGTTAGTTTTATTAGGGTTTGATCCCTAGTGTCCACTATGTTTTGATATTGATGTTGCTATGACTTTGCTATGCTTAATGCTTGTCACTAGCGCCCGAGTGCCATGATTTCAGATCTGAACCTATTATGTTTTCATCAATATATGAGTGTTCTTGATCCTATCTTGCAAGTCTATAGTCACCTATTATGTGTTATGATCCATTAACCCCGAAGTGACAATAATCAGGATACTTACCGGTGATGACCGTAGTTTGAGGAGTTCATGTATTCACTATGTGTTAATGCTTTGTTCCGTACTCTATTAAAAGGAGGCCTTTATATCCCTTAGTTTCTGTCAGGACACCGCTGGCACGGGAGGGTAGGACAAAAGATGTCATGGAAGTTCTTTTCCATAAGCACGTATGACTATGTTCGGAATACATGCCTACATTATATCAATGAACTGGAGCTAGTTCTGTGTCACCCTAGGTTATGACTGTTACATGATGAACCGCATCCGGCATAATTCTCCATCACTGATCCATTGCCTACGAGCTTTCCAAATATTGTTCTCTGCTTATTTACTTTTCCGTTGCTATTGCTATCATCACTACAAAATACCAAAAACATTACTTTTACTACTGTTGCCTTTTACTACCTTTACCACTACTATCATATTACTTTGCTACTAAACACTTTGCTGTAGATATTAAGTTTCCAGGTGTGGTTGAATTGACAACTCAGCTGCTAATACTTGAGAATATTCTTTGGCTCCCCTTGTGTCGAATCAATAAATTTGGGTTGAATACTCTACCCTCGAGAACTGTTGCGATCCCCTATACTTGTGGGTTATCAGGGCCTAACTCTACTTCGCCCCTGCCTCCACCGAGAGCGCGAGAATGGCTGACCGAAGTGGGGAGACGGCAAGGCCTATTGTCGAGCGACATGTTTATATTAAAAATAACAAGGATTCATCCTTGGCATGGGCCTCGCTCACGCACAAAGAACCCGGCAAGCACCCTTTTTCATTAAAAACATCCCATACAGGTACAGTTCATACGGAATTAAAAACATGAGCAAGGGGATAACAAGTCTTAAAATAAACAAGTGCCCGCAGGCTTACAAACTAAAAATAGATAAGATGCCCGTAATCCCTTTCTTGTCCCTCTCCTCAGAAGGTGGAACAAGAGGGCAGGAGGGTGAAAAGAGCGCCCAAGGGAGGTGTGAGGAGCAGAAGGCACCAAGATAATGTCCCGGTGCCAGGAGGGGAGCTAGAAGATGAGGCAGCGGGCTGGCAATACATGACAAAGGCATCGGTGCCCGCGTACTCCGAGTTGACGGACGCCACCCGCCTTCTTCACCCTCTCCGGCCCTCATACGGCAGCCGCCCAAGGAGATGACGGGGAGCGCCCTGATGGAGAGCTTGGCGAGGATGGCCCTTGGCAAGGCGCGTGGCCGAGGGAGGGGCGGCGCTGTCAGTCGAAGTCAGAGTCGGCATCCTGCCGCTCGATTCCCTCGCCCTCGCTGGCGCTGTCCTCCTCGTCACTCCCGCTTGAGGAGGAATCTTCATCGTCGGAGGAGCTCTCCATGCAGCACTTCAGGCGAGTTCCGAGATCTCTGAAGACCTTGACGGAGAGCAGGCCGCCCTCTGTTAACTTGAAGTAGAGGACAAGCTCTGCCGTCAGGCTGTGGTTGCATGTGAACGTCTTCCATCCGTGGCGGAGATACATGACGTGAGGGGCAGGGAAATTGACGTCGACCCGCGTGCCGCCGTTCCCGCAGCCCTTCATGTGAAACCAGAGGGTCTGGGGTGGATCGAGCTCCATCTCCTGAGCAAAGGCAGTAGGGAGATGAAGGCGGCGACGCGGTGGCCGGCGCAGCCTGATGAAGAATTCACGGGGCTGGTCCCTGACGTGGTGCTCCGTCGGGGAGGCATCGCTGGCAGAGGCGAGGCCGATGCGCCGCCCTATCCTCCTCTCCCCCGAGCGCCACGACGACCTTGACCTCGCCCCCTTCCCCTTCCTCTCATGGTCGGTTCCACCGCCACGAGCTCTTGGGAAGGAGGAACGTGCTGGCGGGCAGCGACCCCTCGCCGCCACCATCGAAGGGCCAGCGCTTCCTCTCGCCATGGAGGATGGAAGGAAGAAGCAGAGGTGGAAGGAGAAGGATGATGGAAGAATGTGGAATGCCACCCTCCCTCCCCTCCTTATAAAGGGGGGCTCGGCCGCCCCACTCGACCAATCCGGTCATCGGGGGCGCAGGGAATCAGGACCGGCCCGCTGCCCCAATCAGCGACGACCCAGTTTCCTGCCTCCACCTCCTGCCACCTGCATGAGGGACACATGGCGAGCGAGCAACATTGAAGGGACAGGCGAAGCGGCTGCTCCCCACCCCATGATCGTGGGGCGCAGGCGCCTTGAAGGCCACGACCCGAGTCCACCCGAGTAAATGGGTCGTGCATCTGCGCCTCCCTCCTTTTATGGGGAAGGCGGAGCCGCCTCTTTACCATGATGTGACGCATGCATGCGGGAATCACCCCACGCATGACCCCCACGTCACGCACGGCCCTCCACGTCACGCGTTCAACGCGGGTCGTGGGGAAGCGCAGCGGATGAGAAATTACTACGGTAAAATCCGCCCCACCTGCCCGCGCACCGTTCTGGGCCTAGCCCAACTACGCGTCGTGCTTATGTGTGGCCCAGGCCCGGGGGCTCCTGTCGGTGTACAAAAGTAGGGGCTCTCCTTTTGACCCCTTTACTTGTGCACGGACAGTCAGAGCCACGCGTTGCGGCCACACTTAGCATGGCAGAGGAGGGAAGCCGGAGAGAAGCCGAAGCACGAGACGACCAAGGCGATGCCAAGACCGGAAACACAAGCGGGCAGGAGGGCGAGGTGGACTCCCTCGACAAGATCCTTGCTGGGGCGGCCCTCCGCAGCCTCGGCAAGAGCCTTGCCGGGGCAACTTGCCCGATGCCAGCGGAGTGAACCGCCCTTGAGCCCGACGGCTCCAACCTAACCAACTACGTTGGAACCAAAGCTTGGGAGGCGCCTCTGTGGTGGCATGCAAATCTTCCTCAAGCTCATAAATATATGAGTACAGATGAGGACTAGAAGACGACGACCCTCGGTAGGATCCTAGCCGAGGAAATCCACAAGACCCCCGGCAAGACACTTGCCGGGGATGATAGAAATGCCACGGCAAGACCCTTGTCGAGCCCCCAACAAGACCCTTGCTGAGGGCGTCAGCAGGGCCACTGCCAGGCCCGCACCAGCCAAGACTCCGCCACCGTTCGCATGCAGCTGCCAGCCTAACCAGCTAGGCAGGCACCTGCGTGGCAACGTGCAACTTCCAGGCCAACTCAGCAAGCACCTGCGTAGCGGCATGCAGATCTTCCTAAAGGCCCTACCACCGCGTCACCTCAGCTGCCTGCCTGCCTAAATGGCACTGCATACATCGCCAGCCTGGGCGCGTGTCGAAGCGAGGCGGAGCGGCGACGGACGGGACTGGCCTCGTTCCCGACCTCGATAAAGCTAATGGACACCTATGTAGCGCATTTAATGTGCTTTTTCCCGTAATGTCGTGCGATAAGCTCACGCACTGTAGGCCTTTCCACCTCCTGTGTGCCACCGTGGTAGCCCCTTTTTCCTATAAAAGGAGGCCCGAGGCGACCAGGAGAAGGATTCACCTTTTTGGAATGAGACGGCCATCGTAGCTAGTTCAGAAAGCTCAAGAACACTCAATACATCCACCAAAGCAGGACTAGGGTTTTACGCATCCTCGCGGCCTAAAACTGGGTAAACGATCCATGTGCTTGCTCCTAAACCTGCTCTTCTCACGACCCCGCGCCCGCCGACTGTAGAAGGGATCCTAGTGATCCCATAGGTGTCTTTACCATCGACACGTGTTTAATGGATATCTCATTCCTTGATGTATCTTTTAATGATATCTTCCAAGTGATGATTTCTCCATTTGGTATTCTATTTTCACTTGGTATTTCCTTTTCATTTGGTTTCGGTCCTTGAAAGTCTTGAGCATGCATATTTACTTCATGTATTTTCTTTGGCATGCTTTCTTTAACCCATTATATAGGGGAAACTCCACCAAGTCTCAAATTGGATGAGATGTGCATGAAATTCTATTTCATATCTATGTGCACATATTTATGTGGAGTTTGTCCTATGTATTGGTGTTTCTAACTCTTTGGTCCCAATGAGTTTGGGTACCATTTTGTTTGTGTTGTTGTTCTAGGAACAATTGGAGATGCATTGGATGCTCGGCTCACTCACAAGGAAGGTGGTGTCACCATGTGCTTATTGGAGTCAAGCTAGGATGATCAATGAACTACTATCTACCTTTCATTGGTATCTACTACATCCTTCCATTGATATCTCGGTAACAAGTATCATCATCTTCTTCATGCACACATTTCTTGCATCAACCTTGTGTAGGTTGCATCATGGCATGTAATTCATTATTTCTTGTGATACATGTTTCCTTTCTCAAAGCATCCCAACAATGATCTCTTGTTGCTAGTTGTGATGTCTTTGATGTTCGTGTGTGGAATTCTTTGATATACAATAAGACAATATTTAGCCTTGTGCTATGCTTTTCAAGCAAAGGTCTTATCAGTATATTTTATGACTTCTGTTTGGGTATCCTATTCTTCCCTTGAGTAACCATTTCTTGTGTGCATCCTTCTTTGTGGATTGATATTTCATCTATCTAGAATCTTATACACTTGAGAGAAGTTACATCTTTAGTGGATATCCTTATTCTTTCACGTCCACCTTTCTTTCCTTTGTATTTCCTAGGTGGCTCCATGGAAGGATTTGTCTTGAGTGGGGATCTTATATCTTTGCATCTTGTCGCACTCTTGTGTGGTGAAGATTTTTTCCCTCATGCTTATCTTTACGAGGCTTTTACCATCTTAATTGGTATCCATCGTCGTGATGAGGCTTTCATCTTCTATATTCACCATGGGTTGTCGCAAGCCTTGTTGTTAATTCACATTTTAGTGAGCTTGTGAACCCATTTGCACTTTGGGTATGTGTGGGGAGGACATGTCATGCACCGTATCTCATTTATCCAAGACTATGTTGATGCTTTATGCTCATCCTTATATTAGTCTTCTCAAGTGCTTTGTCATGACTCACACACATCATTTTGGTTGAGCCTATCCTTAAGTTGCCTCTTTTACATGTTGCTCAACCATTTTTTGTTGCAAGTGCTAGGCTTTGTTTCCTATATGCTCACTTGCACTTGTTGTGAGTTTATATTGATTTTGGGGAGCTATGATCCTATTTTGTGTACTGTGTATCCAAATACAAAAATTCCTATGTGTGCACAAATCATGGGGAGCTTCTCTAGTTTATTTCAAACACTCCTTTGCTCATATCGTAATATCCTTTATTCATGTGGCACGTAGGATCATTGGTCTAGTTGGTTCAATTGGTATCTTTTGACACATTGCTTCAATTGGTATCTTTTGATTGCTTGATTGCTTGTTTCTCTCTTTGCTATGTCTTTGTGGCATATCTTTCTTTTGCAATCTTTGGGCCTCAATACAGTTAGTCATCCTCCAAGTATTTACCGTTGGATATGCGTATTGCATACCACTCTCTTGTTGAGAAACACACAATTTATGGAGGAACACTTTTTATCTTCGCCTTCTAAGCTTTTCGCCCATTTTGGCAATCGATGCCAATGGGGGAGAAGTTTCAGAGAGTCTTGTGGATAAGTTTAGAGAGTTATTTCTTCTTGCTTTGGTTTTGTTCCTAAGCATTTGCATCTCATACGCATGCATTATTGGTTGTTGCATTGCATGGTGATGCATAATTCCTTATATAAACTCTCTTGAAAATGATTGTCATCAATTACCAAAATGGGGGAGATTGAAAGGACATGCGGTGCCCCCATGTGTGGTTTTGGTAATTCATGACATTCTCTATGGAGTAATGGTTGCATTGAGTTATATTGGAAGGATTTGTCCATAGGCATTTCTTGAAGTCCATGTGTTGGTTTCAAGGAGTTTATGAGTTGACCAAGGTGCTATTAACACTGGTGCACGTCGGTCCTAAACAAACGGTTTTTTAACCCCTTTCCGCGATGGCATTTGGAACCATCGCCAAGTGAGTGTGGGCGATAGGGGGGTCCTTCCCACACGACCCAGAAACCGTCAAGGATATGCCCTCCTGGCCGGCACGCTCGGCAAAATGAGAACGTGTGCAACCGCCGAGCGCTCAAATACGAAAATACATACAGTAGAGCTAAAAAATACAATTATACGGCGAAATTGTTTCCGGTATGTACATCCCACACAGTCAGTCCCTGCTAAACGTTTCTGTTCGTATGTACATCCCACATAGTCGCTCCAAAGAAAATGTTTCCGTTCACAGGTACATCACACACAATTTTTCCCGTTAAATCGTTTGCGTTATTAAATGTATCACACACGGTCCGTAGAAGAAATTGTGTGGAAAAGGCTATCCATCACACACAGTTTTTATGTGGTGAACGTTTGCGCAAGGTGACCTAACACAAACAGTTTTCAAGAGAAAGTCGTGTGTGATTGTTCATTTATCCAACACGGTTTATTCCTAGAAACTGTGTGCATTGCTTGAGGTCATCGCCCATGGTATTTTTTCAACAACCGTTTGGAATCGCAAAACCCAATTTGCAGGCTCATTCACCATTAGCAGGCTAATTATCCGATTATTCATAATCCATTTATTAATCTAATTGACATTTCATATTAAGCACACAATATATTTCATTTCCATATTAAGGAAGCAGAATTTCATAATTGAAATACATCAGAGTACAACATGATATAGCTTCAGCACCCAGCTACCCCATTACACAACTGCACCAGCAGCAAGTTCCACATGCAACATGTAGAACCTTTCGAAATTAGCATCATAGACAGGATATAGACAGATGCATCTCATCTCGAAAACTGCTGAAGCGGAAGGCGAATATTGAGCCTTCATTCATGTTGAAGGTCTTTGCTACTTTAGGCCAGTGCCTGTGGATGATTGACTGTCCATCCTTCGTCCTCTTCAGGAACACTTCAATATTGAACCCTGGGTGTTGTATGAATACCTTCCTCGCCTCCTGACCATAGAGGTTGTCGGCGTCCTGGGAACGGGGGTCGCCAGACTTGCCTGACTGCGGCCCACGGCGTGGCTCCACCAGCGGCCCTGTATGACCCATCTTCACCAGCAAACACTCAAGACCCTCGCGAGGCGGACGACGCAAGACCTCATCAGGGGCGGCCTCACTAGGCTGGCTCGCGAGGGGCGGAGAGATCAAGGCAAGGGGCGCCTCAGGAGGTTCCTATGACGCAAGCCATGACGACCAGGGCAAGGCGGGCGCCAGGCGGGCGCCAGCGCACGTAGTGTCCTCGTTTCCTTTTTGGTGCTAAAGAGGCAAGCATAGGAGCGGAGTCCCGAGGCGTCAAGCAAAGGTTTCCATATCAGTGCAACAAGACCAAGACCATCAGGATGGCAGGACGGAGGTCACCGTGGAGCCCAAGACGATGTCATCACCAGAGCCTTTGGTAGGCGAAGACCATCTTTTGTCAAGATAGCTTGTACTAGCTGTCCGGCCCCCTTCAAATTGGCCGTTATGGGATCCCTTCCCGCCTAATATTTGGAAAGAGGACCCGGGCCTCTATATATAGGACTAGCCACCATCGTAGGGAGGAGCCTATCTTGGACCGGATCCATTCCACCAAAGCAACCACACAAACTCACCAAGCACAAGAGCACCTCTCCTCAGGAGGCTATTCTTCCCTTGTAACTGTTCATCCCCAGCCCAAGAGGCAATCCACCACACCACATTGGAGTAGGGTATTACACCACATCGGTGGCCCGAATCAGTATAGATCTTGTGTCCCTTTGTTCTACGAGTTCGACATGCTAAGCCTTGATATCACGGTGAGGGCGCGGGCTAGAGGGAGGAGAGATCTTCGTGCGCACCCAGTGTCCTAACCTCAAGGGTTTTGTCGGAACCTAAAATCCGACATTTGGCACGCCAGGTAGGGGTGCGTCGAAGCTCCGCCTCTCCGCTTGCTTCGTCCAGCTTCATGGTGGATGCCACCCGTCCGGTTAGGCCGGCGTGTGCCTGCGGATGTGCCACGGGCGTCCGGGCCTTCACCCACAGCTTGCGGTAGGTGCGGTGGCCGTGCAAGTTCAAGCCGAAGATGCCACCCCACTATGATGGCGCGGCAGATCCGACGGCCTTCTTGCAGGCGTATGAGAAGGCCATCCTCAAAGCCGGAGGCAACGACCAGGTCATGGCCAACTGGTTCCCCCTGGCCCTGGCCGGTGCGCCACGCGCCTGGCTACTCAGCTTGCCAAGGTCTTTGGTGACCTCCTAGGAGGAGCTGCATGGTCTCTTCGTCACACGCTCCGCGGCGCCGGCGCCCCTCACCGTCGTGGCCCTCCTCAGCGGCTTGCAAGCACCACCCTCGGACCGTCACACCAAGCCGTTCTTTCGCCAGATTGGCGCTGCCCCGCGCGGCAAGGAGCTCCCCCGGGTTGGGTGGCGCCCAAGGCCGACCTCACCTTCGATACAGGGGATCACCCCGCCACCACTGTCGGCTCAGGCGTGCTCCCAATGCTCTGCACGCCCACCATCTGCAGCGTAGCTGTCACCAAGACCCTCATCAGTGGCTGCGCTGGTCTCAATGTGCTCTCCGTGGAGGATTTCAGGCTTCTTCATGTACCACTCCAACGGCTTCGACCCAGCAAGCCCTTCTCCGGGGTCGCGGCGGCTCCACCAGCCCCTTGGGGTAGATCCGCCTCCCTGTGACCTTCGGCACCCACGACAACTACTGCACCGAGCTAATCGACTTCGACATCGCCCGCATCAGCCTCTCATACAACGCCATCCTCGGATACCCAGCTCTGGCTCAGTTCATGGCAGCGACCCATCCGGCCTACAATCTCATGAAGATGCCTGGGAGCAAGGACGTCCTCACCGTAGTTGGAGATACCAAGGAGGCTCTAGCGACGCTCAAGTGCACCCTCAAAACCGCTGCAGTCGCACGACCGGCCAACGAGGACACCCTAGGGGCTAAGGAGGCGCACCAGTAAAGAAGAAGTAGTTGTTCACTCAAGATTGGGCCGAAACCAAGCAGGTGCCGGTTGAGGAAGGTGGGTCCTCAGGAGCCACCTTCACCATAGGCGCCAACCTCCACCCAAATCAAGAGGAGGCACTGGTGAGGTTCTTGCGCGCAAACAAGGATGTGTTCGCTTGGGAACCCAAGAAGCTAGTAGGGGTCCCAAGAGGGGTGATCGAGCATCACTTGAGGGTGTGCCCCAATGTGTGCCCTGTGAAGCAGAAGGCGCGACGACAATCCACGGAGAAGCAGTCCTTCATCGTCCAAGAAACCTGCAAGCTGGAGGCGACGGGTGTCATTCGTGAGGTTCGGTACCCCGAGTGGCTGGCGAACCCCGTCGTCGTACCGAAGAAAGGCGGGAAGGAGTGCATGTGTGTTGACTTCACCAACCTTAACAAGGCTTGTCCCCAAGACTCGTTCCCGCTCCCGCGCATCGATCAGATTGTCAACTCCACTGCCGAATGCGACCTGTTGTGCTTCGTGGACGCGTTTTCAGGTTATCACCAGATCCAGATGGCAGTGGAAGATGTGGAGAGGACGGCCTTCTTGACCCCGTGTGGGGTGTACTGCTACACTTGCATGCCGTTTGGGCTGCGCAACACAGGCGCGACCTTCCAACGACTGATGTACATCGCCCTAGGCCAGCAACTCGGGAGGAATGCAGAAGCCTATATTGACGACATTGTGGTGAAGTCTCGGGAGGCGAGAACTTTGATTCAGGACCTGGAGGAGACCTTCGCGAGCCTGCGCCAGGTGAACTTGCAGCTCAACCCAGAGAAGTGTGTATTTGGTGTCCCTTCTGGCAAGCTGCTTGGCTTCCTCGTGTCCTACAGGGGGATCGAGGTCAACCCTGAGAAGGTCAAGGCGATAGAAGACATGAGCCCACCACAAACCCTCAAGGAAATGCAGAAGCTTGCAGGCTGCGTGACCTCGCTGGGGCGCTTCTTCTCCAAGCTGGGAGAGCGCGCCATGCCATTCTTCAAGCTAATGAAGAAGAAGGGCCCATTCGAGTGGACCCTAGAAATTGACCAAGCGTTTCAAGACCTCAAGAGATACCTAACCAGTCCCCAGGTGATGGTGGCGCCCCGCCCTCTCAAGCCCCTGGTGCTTTACCTTGCCGCCACTCCCTACTCCGCTAGTGCAGCTCTAGTGGCAGTTCGGGAAGAGCGCCAGGCCAAGGGGCTGCCGCGCCGCGCCGCACCACCAGCCGAGGCGATGCAGGACCCCGAGGGCACCGCAAGGGTAGTAGCAATGCCAACGAGTGACCAGGCTCAGCAAGGCGGCGTTCGCGGGCCGTCAGAGGCCCCAGCAGGCGATCATGCTCTTGGAGTCCCATCATCTTAGGAGACGCCCCAACTGCCGGCATGCACAAGCTCCGTCGATGTTCCCACCCTTGCCGAGCACCCCCTGTATTTCGTCAGCACGGTACTGCGGGATGCAAGGGCATGGTACCCCATGCCCTAGAAGCTCTTGCTCGCACTTTTGGTGGCCTCACGTAAACTGCGGCACTACTTCCAAGGTCACCCAATCAAGGTTGTCTCGGCCTACCCACTGGAGAGGGTACTCAGGAGCCCCAATGCTACTGGGAGGGTCGCCGAATGGAACATTGAGCTGCAAGCATTCCAGCTAGAGTTCAGCACAACTCGGATCATCAAGGGGGCCGCGCTCACCGACTTCGTGGCAGAATGGACTGATGCCCCAGGGTTTGAAGCAGGCGAGGACCGATCCCTCTGACCACGAAATGAAGCACCAGATGGCTGGGTCATGTATTTCGATGGCCCGTTCGCACGCCAGGGCACGGGGGCTGGAGCAGTGCTCATCTCGCCTAATCAGGACGAGCTCTACTACGCCATACAGCTCTGCTTCTAGCAGGGCGAGAAGGTCTCCAACAACATCGCGGAGTACGAAGGCCTCATCGCCGGTCTCAAGGCCGCGGTGCCCCTGGTGGTGAAGCGCATCACCATCAAGGGCGACTCGTAGCTCCTCGTCAACTTCTCCAACAAGGTATACGAGACGAAGGACGAGCACATGGAGGCATACCTCGTGGAGGTACGCAAAATGGAAAAGCATTTCTTGGGCCTAGAGTTGCAGCACGTACCCCGTGGCACCAACAAGGAGGCCGACGACATCACTAAAAGGGCATCCAAGCGACAACCCCAAGAGCCTGGCGTCTTTGAGGAGCGGCTCTTCAAGCCGTCGGCAGCACCTCCGCTTTCGGGGCCGGCGCCGCCTCAGGAGGAGCTCCTCCAACCGCCTGTCTCGGGAGCCCCGGCCTGCGGCGCGACCACGGGAGCGCGCCTACTCCTAGCGCTCGAGCCTCAGGAGGGGTGCTGGACCAAGGAGCTCAAGGAATACCTGATGCAAGGGACGCTGCCGGAGAAGGAGGAGGACCCGGAGTGCGTGGCCCGACAGGCCACGACATACTGCATCTAGAACGGTGAGTTATACAGGAAGCGGCCAAATGATGTTTCCTTACGATGCATCTCCAGGGAACAGGGGAACGAGCTGCTGGCTGACATACACGGCGGAGACCGCGGACACCACTCATCATCACGAACTCTCGTCGGCAAGGCGTTCCGCATCGGGTTCTACTGGCATACGACGCTTAATGACGCAACCGAGCTGGTGAAGTCCTGCGAGGCCTGCCAATTCCACGCCAAGTAGATCCATCAGCCAACTCAGGGCCTCCAGACCATCCCGCTCTCGTGGCCGTTCGCAATCTAGGGGATGGATATCTTAGGCCCGTTCCCTCAAGCGCCTGGGGCTACCGCTACATCTACGTCGCCATCGACAAGTTCACCAAATGGGCGGAGGTAGAAGCCATCCGCACCATCCCGGCCGGGTCCGCAGTCAAGTTCATCAAGGGTCTCATAAGCCGGTTTGGGGTCCCTAATCGCATCATCACCGACAACGGCTCGCAGTTCACTAGGAATCTTTTCAAGGCATACTATGCTAACCTTGGAACATAGATCTGCTACGCTTCAGTGGCACACCCCAGGAGCAATGGCCAAGCCAAACGCGCCAAGGCGGAGGTCCTCAGAGGCCTCAAGACTAGGACCTTCAAGAAGAAGCTTGAGGCATGCGGCAAGGCCTGGCACGATGAGCTCCAGTCTGTGCTGTGGTCCATCCGCACCACCGCCACCAAGCCAACAGGCGAGACCCCGTTCTTCCTCGTCTACGGAGCAGAAGCGGTTCTCCCTCACGAGGTCAAGCATCGCTCCGCGCGGGTCCTGGCGTTTGATGAGACACAGTAGGACGCCATGCGGGGGATGGACCTTGTGCTGGGGGAGGAATGCCACCGTGAAGCCTCGCTCCGAGCGGCAAGGTACCAGCAGGCGCTGCGACAGTACCACTGTCGCAGCGCCCGCTCTAGGACGCTCGAGGTGGGCGATCTCGTCCTGAGGTGGGTGCTCTCCGGGGAAGGGTAGCACAAGCTCTCACCCATGTGGGAGGGCCCGTTTAGGATCGCCCGTGTCTCCAGGCCTGGTGCCGCGCGCCTGGAGACACAGGACGGAATCCCCATCCAGAACACCTGGAACATCCAGCACCTCCGGAATTTCTACCCATGAAGCAAGGCCCAGCGCCTGTGAAGCAAGGCCCCATGCGTGTGAAGGTCTCCGCTCGTGACACTTTCACGTAATAATGAGTGGGGCTGTACATGCCCCGGAGTCTCTGGAGTGCCGCTCTCGGGCCTCAGGGGCTCCCTCCCTATCCTAGTGGCAGCACTTAGCTCCGCGCTGGTGAGAAGACTAGACTAGGTGCCGGACGCGGCTTTTCATTTGCTTTCCATAGTTGGCTTGCCCCCTTTTCCTTAATGGAAGTTCGCATTCTGGTTTTTCTCATCCTCTTGGTTCGATTGCCTTTTCCTCTGTTCTTCCTTGGATCTTTGTTTTGGTTCGTGCTCTCCCTCGCATGCCTCGTGAGGGGGCTGGACAGGTGCCCTCATGAGTGTTTTTCCCTGTTCTTCGCGAGGCACCCTCGCCCGAGCCCGCAAGCTGGCGCACCTCTCTCAGTCTGTGCCCCTCGGGTACCAAGATACGAAGCGCTAGGTCATGGCTGGCGGCACCTGCGACCAGAATTCGGAAGAATAAAAGTTTCCTAACAAATTTTTGCAGTTCCTAGATGCCTCCCGAGCAAAGGAGGCCTCGCCAGGCACTAGGAAATGCGTGCCTCATGAGGCAGAAACTACTTCAGACACATCAAGCTAAGTTATCTCTACACGCCACATAAAACGCTGGTACTGCAACACGAGGTAGGAACAATAAACATAACATAGCGACTTGGAAGTCATGGTTCATTACACGCCCCTGCAGGGCCCATACTTGTTTCTTCTTAAATGCAGGAAGGAAAGAACAAGACAAAAGTGGCGCGTGCCCCCACAACAGTTCACGAGGATGGGTCCATGGCGCTCTCCTGGGCTCAGCCGGACCCCTCCTCGCGCTTCACTAGAGCGCGGCGACGAGACGACCCGCTTCCACCCATGAAGCGGGCACGTCGGCGTGGTGGCTAGTCATAGCCGCCGATGCTGGAGCTGTCGCCGGAGGAGGAGCCGTCATAGCTGGACGAGCCGCGGCCAGCACCGAGGACGAGGCCACCTTCGTCCTCGTAACGACCGTCACCAAGGCCAAGCACCTCGTCGCCGTCATTGTCCTCACGGCAGCACCCAACGCGGCGACCATCTTCCCCAAATACCCCATGTAGAGGGTCGCGTCGCCGTCGTACTTGAAGTGGAGGGCACACCGCCTGCCCAGGCCGCGCGCGCGGGCAAACATCTGCCAGCCGTAGGCCAGGGCCACGTTGCCTGCGCCGGAGACTTCCACCGCGACCCACGAAGCCTTGCTGCAGCAGCCGTCTGCGTGCAGCCAAAGACCGCATGGACCCGCGGTTGACAGTTCACCGGCGAAGAAGCGCGGGAGCTGAAGCCAGGTGCCAGCCGGGCTCTCCGACCACACGATGAACTCCGGCATCACCTCCGCCGAATGGAAGCGCGGCCGAGGAGGCCGCGCAACCATGGTGTGCCTCACTTCATCGACGAGACTGCCACGACCTTGGCGACTCCCGCCACGCGGGGAGGCGTGATACGTCCATTTTGCATCATACTTTTATATCGATATTTATTGCATTATGGGTCGTTATTACACATTATGTCACAATACTTATCCCTATTCTCTCTTATTTTACAAGGTTTACATGAAGAGGGGGAATGCCGACGGCTGGAATTCTGGGCTGTAAAAGGAGCAAATATTAGAGACCTATTCTGCACAGCTCCAAAAGTCCTGAAACTTCACGGAAGTTATTTCCAGAATATATAAAAAAATACTTAGCGAAGAAAGCACTAGCGGGGGGCCACCCACCAGCCACGAGGGTGGGGGGCGCGCCCTACCCCCTGGGCGCGCCCCCTGCCTCGTGGGCCCCCTGGTGGCCCTCTGATGCCCATCTTTGGCTATATGGAGTCTTTCGTCCGATGAAAAATCATAAGCTAGCTCACGGGATGAAACTCCACCGCCACGAGGCGGAACCTTGGCGAAACTAATCTAGGGCTCCAGCGGACCTGTTCTGCCGGGGAAACTTCCCTCCGGGAGGGGAAAATCATCACCATCGTCATCACCAACGATCCTCTCATCAGGAGGGGGTCAATCTCCATCAACATCTTTACCAACACCATCTCATATCAAACCCTAGTCCATCTCTCTTGTATCCAATCTTTGTATCCAAACCTCAGATTGGTACTTGTGGGTTGCTAGTAGTGTTGATTACTCCTTGTAGTTGATGCTAGTTGGTTTACTTGGTGGAAGATCATATGTTCAGATCCATTATGCATATTAATACCCCTCTGATTATGAACATGAATATGCTTTGTGAGTAGTTACGTTTGTTCCTGAGGACATGGGAGAAGTCTTGCTATTAGTAGTCATGTGAATTTGGTATTCGTTCGATATTTTGATGAGATGTATGTTGTCATCCCTCTAGTGGTGTCATGTGAACGTCGACTACATGACACTTCACGATTGTTTGGGCCTAGGGGGGAGGCATTGGGAAGTAATAAGTACATGATGGGTTGCTAGAGTGACAAAAGCTTAAACCCTAGTTTATCCGTTGCTTCGTAAGGGGCTGATTTGGATCCATATGTTTCATGCTATGGTTAGGTTTACCTTAATACTTCTGTTGTAGTTGCGGATGCTTGCAATAGGGGTTAATCATAAGTGGGATTCTTGTCCAAGTAAGGACAGTACCCAAGCACCGGTCCACCCACATATCAAATTATCAAAGTACCGAACGTGAATCATATGATCGTGATGAAAACTAGCTTGACGATAATTCCCATGTGTCCTCGGGAGCGATTTCCTTCATATAGGCTTTTTATTTGCTACAAAAAGGATTGGGCCATCTTGCTGCACCTTATTTACTTTTATTACTTGCTATTCTTTACAAATTATCTTATCACAAAACTATCTATTATCGATAATTTCAGTGCTTGCAGAGAATACCTTGCTGAAAACCGCTTATCATTTCCTTCTGCTCCTCGTTGGGTTCGACACTCTTACTTATAGAAAGGACTAAGATAGATCCCCTATACTTATGGGTCATCAAGACTCTTTTCTGGTGCCATTGCCGGGGAGGGAAGCGCCTTTGGTAAGGAAATTTTTTATATAGTGTGCTGAAATTTAGTGTCACTTGTTACTATGGAACATAATCCTTTGAGGGGTTTGTTCGGGGTATCTTCACCTCGTACAAAACCACAATTATCTACCCATCAACCTACTGAACCTACTAAAAATGTTTACTTTGAAATTCCTTCGGGTATGATAGAGAAACTGCTAGCTAATCCTTTTGCAGGAGATGGAACATTACATCCCGATTTACACTTAATCTATGTGGATGAAGTTTATGGATTATTTAAGCTTGCAGGTATGCCCGATGATGTTATCAAGAAGAAGGTATTCCCTTTATCTTTGAAGGGAGAGACATTTACATGGTATAGGCTATGTATGATATGGGATCATGGGACTACAAGCGATTGAAATTGGAATTTCACCAGAAGTTTTACCCTATGCATCTTCTTCATCATGATCATAATTATATATATAATTTTTGGCCTCACGAAGGAGAAAGCATCTCTCAAGCTTGGGGGAGGCTTAAGTCAATGTTATATTCATGCCCCAATCATGAGCTCTCAAGAGAAATGATTATTCAAAAAATTTATGCTCGGCTTTCTCTCAGTAATCGCTCCATGCTCGATACTTCTTGTACTAGATCTTTTATGAGGAAGACTATTGAATTCAAATGGGATTTATTGGAAAGAATTAAACGCAACTCTGAAGATTGGGACCTCGATGAAGGTAAGGAGTCAGGTATAACACCTAAGTTTGATTGTGTTAAATCTTTTATGGATGCCGATGCATTTCATGAATTTAGCACTAAATATGGACTTGACTCTGAGAGAGTAGCTTCCATTTGTGAATCCTTTGCTACTCATGTTGATCTCCCTAAGAAGAAGTGGTTTAAATATAATCCTCCCATTGAAGTAAAAGTAGTTACACCTATTAAAGTTGAAGAAAAGACTATCACTTATAATGATCCTGTTGTTCCTACTACTTATGTTGAGAAACCACCTTTCCCTGTTAGAATAAAGGATCATGCTAAAGTTTCAACTGTAGTCAACAAAAGTAATATTAGGACACACAAACCCCCTGAGCAAGTTAAAGTTGAACCTAATATTGCTATGGTTAAAGATCTCTTGGCCTATAATATTGATGGGCATGTTATTTACTTCTGTGATGAGACTGCTAGAATTGCTAGACCTGATACTAAAAATAAACATAGATCTGTTGTAGGCATGCCTATTATTTTTGTTAAAATAGGAGATCATTGCTA
Organism: Triticum dicoccoides; assembly: GCF_002162155.2. Taxonomy (NCBI): domain Eukaryota; kingdom Viridiplantae; phylum Streptophyta; class Magnoliopsida; order Poales; family Poaceae; genus Triticum; species Triticum dicoccoides. The sequence goes on from NC_041380.1 coordinate 358,747,215, forward strand.
TGATGGCTTATGTGATATGGGTGCTAGTGCAAGTGCAATACCTCATTCCTTATACAAAGAAATTATGCATGATATTGCACCTGCTGAGATATTAGATATCGATGTTACCATTAAGCTTGCCAATAGAGATACTATTTCACCAATTGGGATTGTTAGAGATGTTGAAGTCTTGTGTGGGAAGGTTAAATATCCTGTTGATTTTCTTGTTCTTGGTTCCCCACAAGATAGGTTTTGTCCCATTATATTTGGTAGACCCTTCTTGAATACTATTAATGCTAAGATAGACTGCAATAAGAATATTGTTTCTGTTGGTTTAGGGGATATGTCTCATGAGTTTAATTTTGCCAAGTTTCTTAGACAACCCCGTGATGAGGAATTGCCTAGTAAAGATGAAATTATTGGTCTTGCTTCTATTGTCGTGCCTCCTACTGATCCTTTAGAAAAATATTTACTAGACCATGAAAATGATATGTTTATGAATGAAAGAAGGGAAATAGATGAAGTATTCTTTAAACAGGGACGTATTCTGAAACACAACTTGCCTGTTGAAATCCTAGGGGATCCTCCTCCACCCAAGGATTATTCCATGTTTGAGCTTAAACCATTACCTGATACTCTTAAATATACTTATCTTGATGAAAAGAAGATATATCATGTTATTATTAGTGCTAACCTTTCAGAGAAGGAGGAAGAGAAATTATTGAAAACTATGAAGAAGCACTGTGCTGTTATTGGATATACTCTTGATGATCTTAAGGGCATTAGTCCCACTCTATGTCAACACAAAATAAATTTTGAGAAAGACGCCAAACCAGTTATTGATCACCAATGACGGCTAAATCCTAAGATGAAAGAAGTGGTAAGAAAGTAAATATTAAAGATCCTTGAGGCAGGTATAATTTATCCCATTGCTGATAGTTAGTGGGTAAGTCATGTCCATTGTGTCCCTAAGAAGGGAGGTATTACTGTTGTTCCTAATGATAAAGATGAATTGATCCCGCAAAGAATTATTACAGGTTATAGGATGGTAATTGATTTTCGCAAATTAAATAAAGCTACTAAAAAGATCATTACCCTTTGCCTTTCATTGATCAAATGCTAGAAAGATTATCCAAACATACACATTTTTGCTTTCTATATGGTTACTCTGGCTTCTCTCAAATACATGTGTCAGCTGATGATTAAGCAAAGACCACTTTTACTTGCCCTTTTGGTACTTTTGCTTATAGGCGTATGCATTTTTATTTATGTAATGCACCTGCTGCCTTTCAAAGATGCATGATGGCTATATTATCTGACTTTTGTGAAAAGATTTGTGAGGTTTTCATGGACGATTTCTCCGTTTATGGATCCTCTTTTGATGATTGCTTGAGCAACCTTGATCGAGTTTTGCAGAGATGTGAAGAAACTAATCTTGTCTTGAACTCGGAGAAGTACCACTTTATGGTTAATGAAGGTATTGTCTTGGGGCATAAAATTTCTAAAAGAGGTATTGAAGTTGATAAAGCTAAAGTTGATGCTATTGAAAATATGTCGTGTCCCAAGGACATCAAAGGTATAAGAAGTTTCCTTGGTCATGCAGGTTTTTCTAGGAGGTTCATTAAGGACTTTTCAAAACTTTCCTAGCCTCTGACTAACCTATTACAAAAAGATATTCCTTTTGTCTTTGATGATGATTGTGTAGAAGCATTTGAAATACTTAAGAAAGCTTTGATTTGTGCACCTATTGTTTAGCCACCTGATTGGAATTTACCTTTTGAAATTATGTGTGATGCTAGTGATTATGCTGTAGGTGCTATTCTAGGGCAAAGAGTTGATAAGAAATTAAATGTTATTCAATATGCTAGTAAAACTCTAGACAATGCCCAGAGAAATTATGCTACTACTGAAAAATAATTTTTAGCAGTTGTATTTGCATGTGATAAGTTTAGACCTTATATTGTTGATTCTAAAGTAACTATCCACACTGATCATGCTGCTATTAAATATTTTATGGAAAAGAAAGATGCTAAACCTAGACTTATTAGATGGGTTCTCCTGCTACAAGAATTTGATTTGCATATCGTTGATAGAAAGGGAGCTGAGAACCCCGTTGCAGACAACTTGTCTAGGTTAGAGAATGTTCTTGATGACCCACTACCTATTGATGATAGCTTTCTTGATGAAAAATTAAATGTCATAAATGCTTCTTGTACTGCTCCATGGTATGCTGATTATGCTAATTATATTGTTGCTAACTTTATACCACCTAGTTTCACATACCAGCAAAAAAAAAGTTCTTCTATAATTTAAGACATTACTTTTGGGATGACCCACATCTTTATAAAGAAGGAGTAGATGGTGTTATTATATGTTGTGTACCTGAGCGTGAACAGGAACAGATCCTACGCAAGTGTCACTCCAAAGCCTATGGAGGACACCATGCTGGTGATAGAACTGCACATAAGGTATTGCAATCCGGCTTTTATTGGCCTACTCTCTTCAAGGATGCCCGTAAGTTTGTCTTGCCTTGTGATGAATGTCAAAGAATTGGTAATATTAGTAGACATCAAGAAATGCCTATGAATTATTCACTTGTTATTGAACCATTTGATGTTTGGGGCTTTGATTATATGGGACCGTTTCCTTCCTCTAATGGGTATACACATATTTTAGTTGTTGTGGATTACGTTACTAAGTGGGTAGAAGTTATTCCAACTAGTAGTGCTGATCATAACACCTCTATTAAGATGCTTAAAGAAGTTATCTTCCCGAGGTTTAGAGTCCCTAGATATTTAATGACTAATAGTGGTTCACATTTCATTCATGGTGCCTTTCGTAAAATGCTTGCTAAGTATGATGTTAATCATAGAATTGCATCTCCTTATCACCCACAGTCTAGTGGTCAAGTAGAATTGAGTAATAGAGAGCTTAAATTAATTTTGCAAAAGACTGTTAATAGATCTAGAAAGAACTGGTAAAAGAAACTTGATGATGCATTATGGGCCTATAGAACTGCATATAAAAATCCTATGGGTATGTCTCCGTATAAAATGGTTTATGGAAAAGCATGTCACTTACCTCTCGAACTAGAACATAAGGCATATTGGGCCATTAAAGAGCTCAATTATGATTTCAAACTTGCCGGTGAGAAGAGGTTATTTGACATTACCTCACTTGATGAATGGAGAACCCAAGCCTATGAAAATGCCAAATTGTTTAAAGAAAAAGTTAAAAGATGGCATGACAAAAGGATACAAAAGCGTGAGTTTAATATAGGTGATTATGTGTTGCTATACAACTCTCGTTTAAGACTTTTTGCAGGCAAACTTCTCTCTAAATGGGAAGGTCCTTACGTTATCGAGCAGGTCTATCGTTCCTGTGCCATAAAAGTCAACAACTTCGAAGGCACAAATCCGGAGGTGGTGAACGGTCAAAGAATAAAACATTATATCTAAGGTAATCCCATAAATGTTGAAACTAATATTATTGGAACCGTAACCCCGGAGGAATACATAAGAGACACTTTCCGGAACGTTTTAGACTCCGAAAAGGAATAGGTACGTGGTACGGTAAGTAAACCGACTCCAAAATAGTTCTAATGGCAATTTTTCTCTGTTTTGGAATATTTAAGAAAATAGGAAAATAAGAAGCAGACCGGAAAGGACACGAGGCTTCCACGAGGATGGAGGGCGCGCCCCTGCCTCGTGGGCACCTCGTGTGCTCTCCGGACTCCGTTTTCTTCCACGATACTTCTTTTAGTCAGTAAAAATTCATTATATAATCTTCCGAAGGTTTTGACCTTTGTATCATGCAAATATCTCATGTCTTTGTTTCGAGCTGTTTCTGTCGCAGATCAGAGCAAGATGTCCTCTCAAGAGTCAGTCAGGGAGAGTCGGGTGTCTCATCCGACACCAGGTCCAGGGGCAAACAGTGATGCCTATCACTTTGGGCCCTCAATGGAGGAAGAGATGGAAGCCGACTTGAAAAGGATAGATGCCATGGAAGAGGATCAAGAAGTTACTTCTTGTTTCCGATCTGGATTCACGATGGGGGAACTACAGAGCTCAGCCATTCCAAACTCGGTCATCCCTTCCAATGTTAGATTTGTTTATTATGAAAATATGAAAAAGAGTGCTACTTGTTCTCCCGCAGCTATGCAACATCCATGGGTGAAAGGAGCTTTAGCCGTCACTGGCAAGCTCCGAAAGGAAATAATGGGCCTCAAGTAGCAAGTCAATAAGCTTGAAGAAGAGAATCGTATCTTGAGGGGCATCATCGCCAGGAATATCACATCACCACCCCCGAAGAAGGAGACATAAACACATGGGTATGGGCACTCCCCTTGGCAACTGCCAAGCTTGGGGGAGTGCCCTGGTATCGTATCACCATCACTTTTATCTTTACCGTTTTTTTTAGTTCGATCCTTTTGATAATATCTTGATCTAGCATAATAAAGTTTTAGTATGATCTAGTTGTGAGTTTTGCTTTATGATCTTCTTGTGTAATCAAGTCCGTGAGCTATATATAATAAAGATTAGTGTTGAGTCAAGGGCTTGATTATTTTGCTATGATCTTGAGGGAATAAAATAAAAGAAAAATAAATAGAAAGAAATAAAGAGATCATATGGATCTTATGGAGAGTAATGAGCTCACATATAAAGAGTATGATGAATAAAAGTTGTTGAGAGTTGACAAACATAGTTTTGGTCATCGTTGCAATTAATAGGAAATAATAAAGAAAGAGATATCTTCACATATAAATATACTATCTTGGACATCTTTTATGATTGTGAGCACTCATTAAAGTATGATATGCTAAAGAGTTGACGTTGGACAAGGAAGACAACATAATGGGTTATGTTTTCTTACATCTGAGATAAATTATATTGTCATAGATCATCCAACATGTTGAGCTTTCCTTTCCCTCTCATGCTAGCCAAGTTCTTTGCACTAAGTAGAAATACTACTTGTGCTTCCAAATATCCTTAAACATAGTTTTGCCATGAGAGTCCACCATACCTACCTATGGATTGAGTAAGATCCTTCAAGTAAGTTGTCATCGGTGCATGCAATAAAAATTCCCTTCTAAATATGTATGACTTATTAATATGGAGAAAATAATCTTTATACAATCTTGTGACATGGAAAAAATAAAAGCGACGGACTGCATAATAAAGGTCCATATCACAAGTGGCAATATAAAGTGACATTCTTTTGCATTAAGATTTTGTGTAAGATCCTTCAAGTAAGTTATCATTGGTGCATGCAATAAAAATTCCCTTCTAAATATGTATGACTTATTAATGTGGAGAAAATAATCTTTATACGATCTTGTGATATGGAAAAAATAAAAGCGACGGACTGCATAATAAAGGTCCATATCACAAGTGGCAATATAAAGTGACATTCTTTTGCATTAAGATTTTGTGTAAGATCCTTCAAGTAAGTTGTCATCGGTGCATGCAATAAAAATTCCCTTCTAAATATGTGACTTATTAATGTGGAGAAAATAATCTTTATACGATCTTGTGATATGGAAAAAATAAAAGCGACGGACTGCATAATAAAGGTCCATATCACAAGTGGCAATATAAAGTGACATTCTTGTGCATTAAGATTTTGTGCATCCAACCATAAAAGCACATGACAACCTCTGCTTCCCTCTGCGAAGGGCCTATCTTATACTTTTATATTCTACCTTACATAAGAGTCATGGTGATCTTCACCTTTCCTTTTTACATTTTATCCTTTGGCAAGCACAATGTGTTGGAAAGATCCAGATACATATAGCTAATTGGATGTGAGTCTGCATGAGCTATTATTGTTAACGTTACCCTTGAGGTAAAACGTTGGGAGGCAAAACTATAAGCCCATATTTTTCTCTGTGTCCGATTAAAACTCCATACCCATAAATATTGCGTGAGTGTTAGCAATTGTGAAAGACTAAATGATGGTTGAGTATGTGGACTTGCTGAAAAGCTCTTATATTGACTCTTTCCTATGTTATAATAAATTGCAATTGCCTCAATGACTGAGATTAGAGTTTGTTACTTTTCAACGAAGTTTATAATTCATACTTGAAATTGTGATTGAATTGTTACTTTAGCATAAGAGATCATATGACAATATATATATATATTATTACTATTCATCACCCAGGGTGTAGAATAAGTTTTTCTTCACCCGAAATAATCTTATGATCATTTTATAATTAAATTACGTTTGGAATTCAAATAGTTACATTCCTATTGATTCACTACGTAAAAATTGACATAAGAAAATAAAAATATATGTCATAAAATAAGAAAATTTACAGTTTATGTGTATTTTAGACTATGTTTTTACGTTTATAATTTGACATAACATAAAGTATTTTTTACGGCGATTATATATTTTCTTACGGTCCCTTTTTGCGTCGGAAATAAGACAAAACTTACGGAACTATATAGACGCGAGCGAGACACAACTACAGGTTCCCGAATCCAGTCCACCAGCTCGAACCGGCCCGATAGAAAAGAAAAAAAAACTCCATCCTGCCTCCCCCGAACCACCCACTTCCCGATCCCATCTCGCCACTGTCGCCACCCCTTCCCCTGCCGCCGTGCGCCACCACCCCTCGCGCCACGGCCGGCCTCCCTCGTTCCAGCGTGCTGCCGGCCTCCCCCGTTCCAGCGCGCCGCAACCGGCCTCCCTCGTTCCAGCGCGCTGACGGCCTCCCCCGTTCCAGCTCACCGCGGCCGGCCTCCCCCATTCCAGCACGCCTCCATGGGCCTCCCCATTCCAGCGCGCCACCGCAGGCTTCCCCCTTCCAGCGCGGCGCTGCAAGACTGACCGCCGCCCCCTGGCTTCAATCTGCCACCGTCGGATCCCCTGGCTTCCACCTGCCGCCGTCGTCCCCCTAGCTTCACCTGCCGCCGTGGCCTCCCTGCTTCCACCAGCCGTCGTCGGGGGTCACCCCCGACACCTCCACCGTCGCCACGCGCGACGCACCTCCTCCCAAGGACGCGGTCGCCTCCCCGCCTCCTACCAGCGACGCGACCACTCCTCCCGGCAGTGCGCCATGTGTGGCCCATGTTTCGGCGTCGCCCTCTGGGGCCTCAGTGCGCAGGACGTTCAACTCCGCCACCTGAGGTCATTCACCTCTGCCACCTAAAGCCGTTCACCACCACCAGTCCCCGTCCAAGGCTGCCCCGATGACCCGTGCGTTAACGCCCCTATCAACCCCGTGGGATTTTGTTTCTCTCGGCTTCAAAAAGAGGTCCATTTCAAAACTTTGAACACCCAGAAGGTTCATTTCATAATTTGCAAATATCTCCAGGAATGTTACTACTAAATTGTTTCAGTTTGAGTTCATTTTGAATCCATGTTCCATTTTGCTATCTTTTAAAGTTGTTTATTGTAATGCAGAAAACAGTTTGTAATACGAAAAAACAAACCCTAGCAAAAAGTTCATGCTTAGAAAGTTTGTACGTTCATACATAGATACTTAATAAGTTTAGGAAAAAAATTCAAAACAAAAACATGTTGACTGAACATTCCTAATAATTTAGTTGTCCATACTGAAGCCTTGATCTTTTTATTTTTACTAAAATAGAGGGCTATAAGATGTTGACTGGCATTGCCCTTCCAAACATGTCATAAGTCCAATTACAGTATGATAAGATTTGTAGATGCACAATAGAATTTGCAGACTGCCATGTTAAACAATGTCAACAGATTGGACATACTCCCTCTTTTGTGAATAGAGGTGCCTCTTTTGTCAATTAATTTAAGGTGCTTTGCTACTACAATTTTGCTGCAGAGGCAACAAGTAGCAAGGGAAAAAGAAGAGCATGATTGACATCCGTAGTCAAAATGAGCTTTGGACATCAGGTAGCTGCAAACACATGTTGGTTTTACTTTGTGCTGGCATGTTCCCCTTCTTGTGTGTTGATCATTATCTGCTTTTGAATGAATAGCCGTGCTTTGTTCAGTCCCTTGGCACATATATATATATAGTTTCTCTAGTTGTGGTGCTTACCAAATGTTTGAGATAATGCATATGACGTGTGATACCTAACCACTTCAGAAAATCTAGAGCAAAAAAAGAATTGTAAACTTGCTGTATAAGATTATAAACTTATTTGCTCTAGTCGCCATTCCCTCCAGCGACGTGGCTCCTCCACCCCCGTCGCAGTGCTCTGGATGTCATCCTGGAACAACAAGGATGAATTGGTAGTCACTGGGATTCCCTGCAGTGGCCAAATCGCGCCGCTCGTCATCTCCGCCTCCATCAACTCCACTTCGCCGGAGCAATCAGTCCAGGGGAGGAGGTGTAGCCGGTCCACCCGATCACCGACGTCTTATTCCACCTCCAAAAAAATTCTTTTTGTTTTCTATTCTTCATCACAGGTTCACTTCTATTACCTCGGTGCAAAACTTACTAAATGCCCATGTTGTACTCCCTCTATAATCTAATATAAGAGCGTTTAGAGTACTAAAATAGTGATCTAAACGCTCTTACATTAGTTTCAGAGAGAGTACATAATATTTACACTATCTTAAATTTCTGGAAAAACAAGCTTCTGTACAAAGATGCATGATGCAACAGAGATGGCATATCTGTTTTGCCATGACATGGGTACTAGCAATGCAACAACTTGCAGATGCATGCCTCTGAATGTTCCTAATGGGAGCCTCCTCATTCTGTGAATGTGTGTGTGTCCTCAATAGTATGGTCCTCCTCACCGGATGTTATGCAGTATGCACCTTTTTAGTACAAACTTTTAAAAAGTTTCTTTTTGAACTTCTCATAATTAATATACATGAACTTGATTATCTTTTTGACATGTACTGATATCAGCTTCGTTTGATTTTCGTGCGTGTGCTTGTAACACAATGAGTTCACATGTCGAGATAGCATAAGTTCAAGTTCACTAGTATTTATAAATGTTGGTTTGCAGTACTAGTATTTACAAATTTCTTATAATTTCCACGGGTCGGAGGCCATATATATTTCTTATTTCTGTTGCTACAAGTTGAAGTGATCAAATGCTATAAGGCCGCATGTTATTCTCCAATTAGAAAAATATAAGGAATGATGCTACAAGTTCAAGCTTGCCTATGTGTCCTGGTGTGTTCCCCATTCCTCTTTCCATATAGCGTATCCTGAACATTAGATGCTTTCAAAAAATGTGTCGCGCAAGTTCAAGTATAATTGCTGCAGGAGTTCAAAAAACTGAATAGTTTAAGCTCAACTCGATTTCAAGAACGGTTTCCTTCATAAATTGTTTTTATGTTAGTTTGTTGTTATGGGCAGTACAGGTGAAAATTATTGTGTAGGACATGTGTCCATTGATGTGTTTGAATCCCTTTAGTTCACTTTGATTCCTACAGGTGGTTCAACGTGTCGAGCGGTAGCAGCGCATGCTCCGAATGGTTGCCGGTGCAAGGAGGATACAGGGATGCTACATTGCTGGAGGAGCAGTAGCATGTAGTAGCTAGCTGATGAAAAAGGTATTGTCCTGTAGGTTTGGTCTTACCTAGTATGGATAACATTTTTATGGAAAACTTGTGATTTCCCTGGTGCGCTAACATGATGTGTTGGAATATCAGTATCCGCACAGCCAGCGGCCTGCTCTGGCCATGCCGCACCACCACTGGCATGTCCACCATGGTTGCTGGCAGCCGTCCAAGTTGAGCGCTGATGGTAGTCCTCTCCATGCATCAACGACACTCTCTCACTCTCACAGCAAATCTCTCTCTCTCACTTTGCTTCGGCTATTAAAATGCGTACATATGTTCTGCTAATTAAGTAGTTAGGAAGATGTGAAAAGAACTTCCTCTTTAGGTGTTCATTACAATTTACTATTTTTGTTCAATTCAAAAATCTTATTTTAGCCATGTAATATACGTAGTTGGCAAAGATGACTATAGTTGTTATAGCAAAAGCAGTACAAACTTTTTAGAAGTTTCTTTTTGAACTTCTCCCAATTATGATGCACAAAATAAAGCAGTATGGGATCCTTGGTTTACTTACAGGTAGGTCATCATTCAAACCTAACACAGAAACTCCTCGCTCGACATTCGAACTCTTCTTTTCTCAAGACTAGTACTGCTAACTGTTCTTTCACTATGTATTCTTTCTCTCAGTTCATACAGAAACGTGGTAATAGTTTGATGTGGAGAAATAGTTCATTTTTATATATCATAAGAAGAAAAGAACATGTTTCCTATAGGAGAAAATCAAAATATTATTAGCAACTCACTATGTATTCTACCATCAGTTCTGTGTGTGTTAGTGAGAGGGTTCGGTGTCTCATTGTTTTCACTTGCCCAGAAAAAAATGTTTTGTTGCAGACTAGGAACATTGTATTTGTAGTTTTTTATAAACAAAGAACTAGTAAGTTCATATAAGTTCAAAAGACAAAGCATCGAAAGTTCAGTCGAAAGCTCTCACCACCTTCCTTTCTATTTCTTAATTATTGTAGGACATTTCAAGCACTGAGCAAAAGGGATTAGTATACATTGCAGAAGTAGTTGTAGGATGCTCAAGTTCTTTTGACTTTCTTTTCTCTCATTCTTGACGAGTTGTTTCTTTTTTTCTGGTTTCAAAAGTAGAAGAGGAAGATGTAGGGGTGGACTACTCAGGGCCTTTGCTGCTGGAGTCACGGCGTCTCGACAAGCTCATGCAGAGCTACGGATCCAGCGAGTTGCCCATGTCGATGAAATGCATGATAATTAATTCCCTTGAAACCGCCATTGGTAACCTCATTCTTCTTTCTCGACCGGAAACAAGAGGGAGCTGCAGCACTGAGACAGATGGAGATGCACACATGCCATGATCAACACATGCTAGACTCCATGTAGAATGCTCAATTTTTTCCCTGGACTCTTGCGGCAATTGAACTGTTTGCTGCGGAACTCCTACGTTTCGAACGAAATGGTTACCATGCATCCAGGCTTATGTATATCAAGATTGTATAGAGCTGCAGATCACAAGAACACATGCACTATAGTGTCCACTTGTTGTCACTTCCCATCTCCTGTATTATTCCATCTGTAGCTCAGTCGGTTGTGCCTTGCTAATGCCCTTCTATTTATTGATGAAACAATAGAAAAACGCCCTGTTGGTGCCTAGGAATTGAGCAAATGATGCACTGGTTTGTGCCTGGGGATAAAGTAGATGCAACAGTCCAACATGTATTCTATCATTGGTTCATAGAAAAGAATAGGGATTTGTTTTATAGCTACGGACTAATGGTGTCCTCATCCTGCTGGTTGCTGAGTCATGTTGTTTAAATTCAATCAGTTTAATTAGATAAGCCATTCAAGTTTAGAGCTAACGATAATCATTAGTTTGGATGAGAAACTAAATTTGAAACTAATACACAAAACGGTTGAATTCTATAAGTCCACGTTCTAAACCAGAGACGGTACAAAAAATCTGGTCATATAAGTCCACTGTTTCATTTTATGAGATCGAAAAAACAAAAAAAATGATGTTTTTGGCATAGTCAAAACTGCTCCTAAACCACAATAAATTTAGAAAAATGTTCAACATGAAAAAGTTTCTTCTATTCACCATCCTTCCAGCGGTATATTACATGCTCTATTTTTAAATAGTTAAAAATTTCAAGGTACATAGGGGCAATAATTTTGCCAACAAATTTGGTTATGAGGAAATTCAAATGGTAAAAGTTCAAGTCATGAAATGAGAGAAGTTCACAACATCGTTGAAAAAAATGTTAGTTAAAAAAACAATAAAAAACATTTTCTTTTTGAAAAAATATCATTCAATTCGACGATATAAACCATGCAAGTATAGGGGCGACGATACAATAACATTCAGTTCAACAATACAAACCATGCAAGTTCGGGGCTAGAATACAGTAAACCGTTGAAAACTTACGAGAAAAATATTACTCAAAAAATAGAGCAAAGTCTAGTTAGTGAAAACACGCTTAGTACAAACCCATGCAAGCATCACTACAAGTACCCTTTTCGGAACCATTCAAACTTACTCTACAGAAAATAGGTCAGTACAAACAGCAAGATTCGTCATGCCGTATTCAAAATTACTCTTAAACGGTTGCGAAGTAGAGAAAACGTTTAACATGAATAAGTTTCGCATTTTCGATAGCTATCCAACGGTATATTATTTGCCCCATTTCGACAAACTTCTTAAAAAAATCGCGTTCAAAACCAATTTTAACCGTATTTGAATTCATATTTAAACCGTCAGGAATTAGGAAAAACTTTCTACACGCAAAAGTTGCACATTTTCCATAGCTTTCCAAGGCCGTATCATTTGCATCAATCCGACAAACCATTTGCAAAAAAACAGCGAAAAAATATTTCGCCCAGAATTTCACTGTTTTTCAAATTACTTTTAAATCATATAGAATTTGAAAAAATAGTAGATATATGAAAGATGCTGATTTTCACAAGCTTTCCAAAGCCATCTCATTTGCTCAATTCCGACAAATCGTTTGAAAATTAAGTCCAAAATATGATTCGCGTTTTCGGTTTTGAAAAAAAATGTTTTTTTAAAACTGCTCTTAAATCATAATGTTTTTGCAAAAACAAATTATAAGATTGTAATGTGGATGTCAAGAGCTTTGCAATGATATATTACACGCCCCGTTTCAACAAAAAAATAGTTGCAAAAAAATTTGAACTAAAGAAGACGATTATTAACATCAACAGAAAGCATTAGTTCAACCACTCGAATTTCATCAGTTCAACCGCTTGAATTCATCAGTTCAAGTAGGGTAACAGAATAATATTCTGTTACGCGTAACAGAATAACCTAGATGTATATATATATATATATATATATATTCTAAGAATGATCATGATGCCCTCATGTTTGTATTTTATTTTTATCGACACCTCTATCTCCAAACATGTGGGCATATTTTTTGATTTCGGCTTTCGCTTGAGCACAAGCGAGGTCTAAGCTTGGGGGAGTTGACACGTCCATTTTGCATCATACTTTTATATTGATATTTATTGCATTATGGGCTGTTATTACACTTTATGTCACAATACTTATGCCTATTCTCTCTTATTTTACAAGGTTTACATGAAGAGGGGGAATGCCGGCAGCTGAAATTTTGGGCTGGAAAAGGAGCAAATATTAGAGACCTATTCTGCACAGCTCTAAAAGTCCTGAAACTTCATGGAAGTTATTTTCAGAATATATAAAAAATACTGAGCGAAGAAAGCACCAGAGGGGGCACCCACCAGCCACGAGGGTGGGGGTGCACCCTACCCCCCTGGGCGTGCCCCCTGCCTCGTGGGCTCCTTGGTGGCTCTCCGATGCCCATCTTTGGCTATATGGAGTCTTTCATCCGAGGGAAAATCATAAGCTAGCTCACGGGACGAAACTCTGCCGCCACGAGGCGGAACCTTGGCGGAACCAATCTAGGGCTCCAGCGGAGCTGTTCTGCTGGGGAAGCTTCCCTCCGGGAGGGGGCAATCATCACCATTGTCATCACCAATGATCCTCTCATCGGGAGGGGGGCAATCTCCATCAACATCTTCACCAGCACCATCTCATCTCAAACCCTAGTTCATCTCTTGTATCCAATCTTTGTATCCAAACCTCAGATTGGTACCTGTGGGTTGCTAGTAGTGTTGATTACTCCTTGTAGTTGATGCTAGTTGGTTTACTTGGTGGAAGATCATATGTTTAGATCCATTATGCATATTAATACCCCTCTGATTATGAACATTAATATGCTTTGTGAGTAGTTACGTTTGTTCCTGAGGACATGGGAGAAGTCTTGCTATTAGTAGTCATGTGAATTTGGTATTCATTCGATATTTTGATGACATGTATGTTGTCATCCCTCTAGTGGTGTCATCTGAATGTCGACTACATGAAACTTCACCATTGTTTGGGCCTAGGGGGGGGGGCATTGGGAAGTAATACGTACACGATGGGTTGCTAGAGTAAGAGAAGCTTAAACCCTAGTTTATGCGTTGCTTCGTAAGGGGCTGATTTGGATCCATATGTTTCATGCTATGGTTAGGTTTACCTTAATACTTCTGTTGTAGTTGCGGATGCTTGTCCAAGTAAGGATAGTACCCAAGCACCAGTCCACTCACATATCAAATTATCAAAGTACCGAACGTGAATCATATGATCGTGATGAAAACTAGCTTGACGATAATTCCCATGTGTCCTCGGGAGTGCTTTCCTTCATATAAGAGTTTGTCCAGGCTTTACCTTTGCTACAAAAAGGATTGGGCCATCTTGCTGCACCTTATTTACTTTTATTACTTGCTATTCGTTACAAATTATCTTATCACAAAACTATATGTTACAGATAATTTCAGTGCTTGCAGAGAATACCTTGCTGAAAACCGCTTATCATTCCCTTCTGCTCCTCGTTGGGTTCGACACTCTTACTTATCAAAAGGACTAGGATAGACCCCCTATACTTGTGGGTCATCAAGGCGCAGCCGCTGCCGCGAGGGTCCATTGTGGGGGTCGCGGCGTGCTTGCACGGGCGACCACGCCCCCTCTTGGGTGGCGGCGAGTCGGGCCCCTCCTGGCGGGCCTTCCCCTTTTCTGTGACTGAGAACCTCTTCGTCGGCCCCTCCTGGCGGGCCTTCCCCTTCTCTGCGGCTGAGAACCTCTTCGCCGGTGCCATGAGTGTCGCTTCTAGCAAGGAAGCAAGGAAGAGGAAGAAGCAGGAGGAGTGAAGGAAGAGATGGGTGGCGGGGGCTCCGGTCCCCCTTCCCCTTTATAGTCAAGAGGAGGGCAACCGCTGGCCTCCATGATCTAAGGTAATAATGACCTTTTCTCTGCATGCAGCGGGGACTCGTCAAGTCGGGCAGTTGCCGAGGCAGCATGGGGACACGGAGACACCCACGTCCAATCTATCGCCACGCGTCAAGCGAGGCCGCAGGCTGTTGGGGCCCGCGGCGCTCCACACTTGCCTCTTGGCTTCGCCTCGAAGCCAAGTCCGAGCGCGCCTTGGAACCGGGGGCTACTGTCGGCATCCTGGGAATGGGGTTCCCCAGACTTTCCTGCATGCGGCCCACGGCGTGGCTCCACCAGCGGCCCTGTATGGCCCATCTTCACCAGCAAACACTCAAGACCCTCACGAGGCGGACGACGCAAGACCTCCTCGGGGGCGGCCTCACTAGGCTGGCTCGCGAGGGACAGAGAGATCAAGGCAAGGGGCGCCTCGGGAGGTTCCTATGATGCAAGCCATGACGACCAGGGCAAGGCGGGCGCCAGCACGCGCCGTGTCTTCGTTTCCTTTTTGGTGCTAAAGAGGCAAGCGCAGGAGCGGAGTCCCGAGGCGTCAAGCAAATGTTTCCATATCGGTGCAACAAGACCAAGACCAGTAGGACGACAGGACGGAGGTCACAGTGGAGCCCAAGATGACGTCATCACCAGAGCCTTTGGTAGGCGAAGACCATCTTTTGTCAGGATAGCTTGTACTAGCTGCCCCCTTCAAATTGGCCGTTGTGGGATCTCTTCCCGCCTAATATTTGGGAAGAGGACCCGGGCCTCTCTATATAGGACTAGCCACCATCGTAGGGGGCAGCCCATCTTGGACCGGATCCATTCCACCAAAGCAACCACACAAACTCACCAAGCACAAGAGCACCTCTCCTCAGGAGGCTGTTCTTCCCTTGTAACTGTTCATCCCCAGCCCAAGAGGCAATCCACCACACCACACTGGAGTATGGTATTACACCACATTGGTGGCCCGAACCAGTATAAATCTTGTGTCCCTTTGGTCTGCGAGTTCGACGCGCTAAGCCTTGAGATCACGGTGAGGGCGTGAGCTAGAGGGAGGAGAGATCTTTGTGCGCACCCCAGTGTTTGAATCTCAAGGGTTTTGCCGGAACCCGAAATCTGACAGAGGTGGTTTGAGAGGTAATCATCAGTGAACTGCTTTGGAAAGGCCTAAAAACAAGGATGTGCATAAATATCTTCTCTATATTGGAAATGGGGCAAAGGAATAAAAAAGGCAAGGTGTAATAGTTAGTACCATCTTGTAGTGAACTGATGTCTTCTTCATTGTGCAGACAAAGATCTTGTTGTTTTTTGTCGCTAATTTCTTTATCCTAACAATCTTTCTGAGTTTCTTGATTTGATTGATATTCATGGACAACTCATTTCCCCATATGCAAAAAGGGTCGAACCGTGGGTCAAAACCTTTGATAGTAGGACGTACATGTGCAAGACCAAATTGTTAAAAACCAAAATATTAGAATGGTTCCTGCAATTGCACAATAATGTGCTATTAGAAAACGGACCATGCACGTGCTAACCTCGATTGTAAACCTCACTGCTTCCCATTGTTTCCCTGCAATACATATAAGGTAGTTAGTCATCAGGTTAAGTAAGGGTTCGCATGCTATCAGTAAAATATGTTGATGAAAAATAAGCACATTGCATATTCATCAGATTAATTCAAGCCACACGGAAAAACCCATTTACCCAAACCAAGCATGATTATGAACTAGGAAATATATCACTTGTATATGTTTCTCATGTATTAAGTGCAGCCAAATTTGATTTATTCCTCACATGCACAACAATACAAAATTCTACCCACGACAATTGGACATCGCATTGCAGAATTATACCAAGCAGTTAACTAAACACCACAACAAATGAACCAAACATTAATTGACCACCACATTGCACAATATAACATACTCCTAATAGAAGATCAGACAGTTAACCAAACAGTTAACTACATCCAATTATAGCAATTGTATTTGTTTCTCATGTATTTACTACAGCCAAATTCAATTTATTCCTCACATGGTATACAATAACAGAATGCACCCACAACTATTGAACATGGCATTGCAGAATTAAACCAAACAGAGCACCACATTGCACAATATAACATACTCCTAATAGAAGATCAGACAGTTAACCAAACAGTTAACTACATCCAATTATAGCAATTGTATTTGTTTCTCATGTATTTACTACAGCCAAATTCAATTTATTCCTCACATGGTATACAATAACAGAATGCACCCACAACTATTGAACATCGCATTGCAGAATTAAACCAAACAGTTAACTAAACACCACTACACAAATGAACCAAATGTTAACTGAGCACCACATTGCACAATGTATAACCAAACCAAGCATGCTTGACAACTTGGAAATATAGCAATTGTATTCCTTTCTCATGTATTTTGTAAATTTAAATTCGATTTATTTCTCACATGGAAGACAATACAAAATTGCAGCCTGAAGAATTGAACATCACATTTGCAGAATTGAACCAAACAGTTAACTGAAGATGACAACTAATTAACAAAACAGTTAATAAGTGAGCACCACACTGCACGACATATAGAACATATACACTAGAGCACCAGATTGCATGGTAAAATTAGATAGCACAATTCACTAGAATTTGTGAAGGAAAGGCAGGAGCAGCACACGCAACGGGTAAACCGAGCATGCTTAACAGGTGTAGCTAGCAAATGTCAAGGTGCTCCTCCAAGATCTGGGGGTCAGCACGAATGGCAACCATCTCGACCTCATCCGCGCGTGTGGCCGCGATTTGCTTCTCCACTGCCAAATGCTCCTTGAGATCCTGGCTATACTACGTGCACCATGGCTTAGGCCAGCGCTTATTTGGTGGAGGGGTCGGTGATTTGGGTGGAAGGTGTTGCACTCGCGCCGGCAGTCGGGGCATGTGGGATGTGGAAGGAGGAGGAGGATGGGTGTCGGGTGTGGATTACCTGCCTGGATAGATGAGGCCGAGCAGCGTGAAGGAGGGTCGCCGATGAGGAGGCAGCGCTGCAAGCAAGGAGTGAAGGTTTCAACTTGGAAAGGAAGGCGGAAAGAGGGTAAATGTGGCTTTTGGTAAGGGGGAGGGGGAGGGGAGGTAGATATTTCCGCGAAAGCCGAAAACTTGGAATCGCTTCAGTCAAAAAACTGGCGCGCAAGTGTCATTAGACACGGTCCCTTATTCAGAACTATGTATGATATGTAGACATCACAAACGATTCAGATAGCTTCACCCGTGTGTGATGAGTTTGAACGTCAAAAGTTTTGGTTCAAATTTCCATGGTTACAGTGGTCGTCCACGTCACTGCATAATTTGGGTACACAAAGGAGAGTACATCACACCTACACTTCTTAATTGAGCAAGTTCAGCAATTAAATAGAGCTAGCTGACCTAAACATTACTGTAACAAATTAAAGACCGGCGATCTTAATTAAACAAAACAAAGAGTACTACTACGGCTAGTGCTTGTCGATCTCCGCCGCCGCCTCCATGTCCAGCTCGCACCCGACGGTCTCCTAGGGAAGGGGCTCCATGGCATCCATCGCACCATACTCGGCAAGCATCTCGCCATCCGTGTCCGCCATCTCTTTGGAAAAGGCCGCCACGAGCTGGGCGTGGGCGAACACAATCTGGGCTTGGACGGGCTCCGTTGCCGTAAGGTATGCGGCAGAGGAATGGACGGCTGCTCGGACGCTCTCGGTGATTGCCATCTCTTCGGCCGTGGGTTGCCGACCATTGTCGGAGAAGCTTCGTTCGATCTGTGCGGTGACCGCCAGGAGTTGGGCATGGGCCGCCTCCATCAGGGCTAAGGTCGCCGCTGCGGAACGGACAACTGGTGTGCCACTCTCGCCAGTTGCTATCCCCGAGGCAGATGTTGCTGTCGCCACCTGAGAAGCAACATCGGCTATTTAGGCTGCCTTTGCCACCCGGTCGCAAATTGCGGCCGCGCTCATGCACCTTGTTAACACGTGGATGGCGGCTGTGGCCGCGCTCTCGCCAGAGTGGGCTACCGAAGTTGCCCTCACAACGTGGGTCCACGTGCCCATCTTTCACTGACGACGATTGAACAGTGAAATGATATTTGGGGAGCTAGCTAGTGTGCTTGAGATGCCGGCTGTGGACTGTAGCCAACGCACCTTCTCACATAAGCCATAGGCGTACTATACACCAACGGTGCTCCAGGATATTTTGTTCTACATCTCACACGGTTGCTGATAATAAACTGTGTGCGATCTACTTGATTTTTCATCTTGATTGAATTACATAATGGGGTCACAGCGGCAATGGATGGTGTTTGAATTGCTAGACCTTTTATCTGGAGTGAACATGCAACAATATGTGTGTCGTAAAAGAATTGGAATTATTCAGGGTCGTTGAACATTTTATACATTAAATTGGTTTTCTAGCCATTTCAGGTGCATAATTCAAATTTGAACTACATGCACATTCTCGAGTGCATATAAATTGGTTGAAAAATCAAATATATGTCATTGGGTGCATACTTAGGTCCCATGCAAGAAATATGAATGAATTTCAAACACCAGGGCACCGTTGATTGCCGACAAAACATTGAGATGTCTGGTTTTTAAATTCTAGTAAATCCAAAACCCGTCTAAAATTCATGAAACTTGGAATGCTATCATGGAGCGGCATCAACATGCCGTGGTAATTTTTGTCCCATTTGGGGCATGTTTGGGTATATGCTTCTCACAAACCGGAGCTTCTCACAACAAGCATGATGGTTTTCTGCAGGGAACGTCCCACCTTTGGGGACGAAACGATGTCCATTGCCTCTTACTGCTTTCAAAAAATTTCTCGTGTCAACATAGAACAACAGGAGTGTTGTGTAAATTTTTTGATTTTTTGGGGTTCGTTTGGACATTTTTATGCATTAGCTGAGTTTTCAATGCATTTATGTGCATAATTCAAATTTGAACTACATGCACATGCTCTAGTGCATATAAATTGGTTGAAAAATAAAATCTGTGTCCATGGGTGCATGCTTAGGTCCCATGCAAGAAATGGGAATGAATTTCAAACACCAGGGCACTATTGATTGCCGACAAAACGAAGATGCCTGGTTTTTAAATTCTAGTAAATCCAAAACCCGTCTCTTATTCATGAAACTTGGCATGCTATCATGGAGTGGCATCAACATGACGTGGTAAAAGTTTTGTCCCATTTGGGGTAGGTTTGGGTATATGCTTCTCACAAACCGGAGCTTCTCACAACAAGCATGATGGTTTTCGGTAGGAAACGTCCCACCTTTGGGGATGAAACGATATCCATTGCCTCTTATTGCTTTCAATTTTTTTCTCATGTCAACATAGAACAACAGGAGTGTTGTGTGAATTTTTGTGATTTTTCAGGGTACGTTTGGACGTTTTTATGCATTAACTGAGTTTTCAATGCATTTATGTGCATAACTCAAATTTGAACTACATGCACATGCTCCAATGCATATAAATTGGTTGAAAAATCAAATATGTGTCCTTGGGAGTGATACGTCTCCAACGTATCTATAATTTTTGATTGCTCCATGCTACTTTATCTACTGTTTTGGACTATATTGGGCTTTATTTTCCACTTTTATATTATTTTTGGGACTAACCTATTAACTAGAGGCCCAGCCCAGAATTGCTGTTTTTTGCCTATTTCAGTATTTCGAGGAAACAGAATATCAAACGAAGTCCAAACGGAATGAAACCTTCGGGAACGTGATCTTCTCACCGAACGTGATCCAGGAGACTTGGACCCTACTCCAAGAAGTTTCCGGGGAGGTCACGAGGGTGGAGGGCGCCCCCCTGGGCGCGACCCCCTGCCTCGTGGGCCCCTCGTGCCCCCCTTGACGTACTTCTTCCACCTATATATCTCCATATACCCTAAAAACATCCGGGAGCACAATAGATCGGGAGTTCCGCCGCCAGAAGCCTCCGTAGCCACCGAAAACCAATCTAGACCCGTTTTGGCACCCTGCCGGAGGGGGCAATCCCTCTCCGGTGGCCTTCTTCATCATCCCGGTGCTCTCCATGATGAGGAGGGAGTAGTTCTCCCTCGGGGCTGAGGGTATGTACCAGTAGCTATGTGTTTGATCTCTCTCTCTCTCTCTCTCGTGTTCTTGAGGTGATATGATCTTGATGTATCGCGATCTTTGCTATTATAGTTGGATCCTATGATGTTTTCTCCCCTCTACTCTCTTGTAATGAATCGAGTTTCCCCTTTGAAGTAATCTTATCAGATTGAGTCTTTAAAGATTTGAGAACACTTGATGTATGTCTTGCCGTGGATATCTGTGGTGACAATGGGATATCACGCGATTCACTTGATGTATGTTTTGGTGATCAACTTGCGGGTTCCGCCCATGAACCTATGCATAGGGGTTGGCACACGTTCTCGTCATGATTCTCTGGTAGAACTTTGGGGCACTCTTTGAGGTTCTTTGTGTTGGTTGAATAGATGAATTGAGATTGTGTGATGCATATCGTATAATCATGCCCACGGATACTTGAGGTGACATTGAAGTATCTAGGTGACATTAGGGTTTTGGTTGATTTGTATCTTAAGGTGTTATTCTAGTATGAACTCTACTGTTTGTGACACTTATAGGAATAGCCCAACGGATTGATTGGAAAGAATAACTTTGAGGTGGTTTCGTACCCTACCATAATCTCTTCGTTCGTTCTCCGCTATTAGTGACTTTGGAGTGACTCTTTGTTGCATATTGAGGGATAATTTTATGATCCAATTATGTTAGTATTGTTGAGAGGACTTACACTAGTGAAAGTATGAACCCTAGGCCTTATTTCCTATCATTGCAATACCGTTTACGCTCACTTTTATCATTAGTTACCTTGCTGTTTTTATATTTTCAGATTACAAATACCTTTATCTACCATCCATATTGCACTTGTATCACCATCTCTTCGCCGAACTAGTGCACCTATACAATTTACCATTGTATTAGGTGTGTTGGGGACACAAGAGACTCTTTGTTATTTGGTTGCAGGGTTGCTTGAGAGAGACCATCTTCATCCTACGCCTCCTACGGATTGATAAACCTTAGGTCATCCACTTGAGGGAAATTTGCTACTGTCCTACAAACCTCTGCACTTGGAGGCCCAACAACGTCTACAAGAAGAAGGTTGTGTAGTAGACATCAAGCTCTTTTCTGGTGCCGTTGCCGGGGAGGTGAGTGCTTGAAGGTATATCTTTAGATCTTTCAATCGAGTCTTTTAGTTTCTTGTTTTATCACTAGTTTAGTTTATAAAAGAAAATTACAAAAAATGGAATTGAGTTTGTCTCATACGCTTCACCTTTTTAATATCTTTCGTGAGTAAGATGGAAAGGATAATTGTGCTCATGTGCTAGAAGAAGAAATGTACAAAAAATTTGGCACTAAATCTTTGAATGATGAGCATGATTGCAATGTTGTTAGTATGAATTCTTTTAATATCCATGATGCTAATGATGATTGCACTAGTTATGATGAAAATACCTCCTGTAAACATGTCAATTTTTGTGGAGTAGATTGGGTTTGCAAGTACACACCGAATAGGGAAGATAGATATTGTAAGAGGCATAAGTACTTAGAAACTAAATTGTTGCAAGAAAGTCTAGATGAATGTGCTGAAAGATTCAATATTTTTCGTGCCCCTTGTGAACTTTGCAATGAACATGGTCATTTAAAGCACCAATGCTATTTGTTTCATGATCAAGTCGTGTCCAAACATTGTGATAATTTGATTACCCTTGAGCATCATAAAGAGCTTAGCCTTCTTTTGGGTTATGAAGAAATGAAACGTATAACTGAGGGTATTCCAAAGTTTAATCTTGATAGAGTTCTTGATTTTGATCTAGAGAATATTTATATGTATTGTGCGGTGAATTTCATTGAAAATCCTTATATTGCCAACTACATAAAGAAAAGGAAACAAATAGAAGATGAAGAGAATACTAATGAAAGGGAAGAGACTTCCCAATATCCTCCTATTATCTCTTATGATGAATCAGGCAACGAGGAGGAGCCTCCTATTCAACCAATCTCATTAATAAGGAGCTCCAAAAAGAGGATTGAACCCACACACGATGTGGTAAAGAAGAAGAAAAGAAAAAGGAAGAGAGGTAAAAAGGTATCTCTCCCAAATAAAGTTGCTCCTATTATTGCTGTGCCTCATGAAAATGAAGATGATACACTTGATGATGATCTCGTTATGCCTATTGCTTGTTGTGATGATTATGATTGGGAAGATAATGATACTTCTTATGATCTTGAAAATCTTTTTGGCACATGCTTGGAAGAATATAATAATTGCTATACTATTGGTGATATCCATGCTATTAATGATGAGAGTGATTATGCTTATGATACGAAAAGGCCCAAGCTTGGGGAAGCTATGTTTGATGAGGATGACATATTTGAGAATATATTTGCTGCAATTAATGTATGTCCCAAGCTTGGGGATTCTATGTTTAATAATGATGATATTTTTAGCCTTCCATGTTTTGATATGCAAAGTGATTATGATGAGAACAAAGTTGCTACTTATGATGATTATTGTGATTAAACTTATGCTATAAAAAGTAGTGATGATTATATTTATAAAACTTGTCATGATTATGATTACCCCTTCTCTGAACATTACTCTTTTAATATGGAAACAATTTATAGTATTCAACTTTCCTATGATACTCCCACTATTCCGAATGAGAAGAATTTTGCCTATGTGGAGAGTAATAAATTTTCTATGCTTGTAGATCATGAAAAGAATGCTTTAGGTGCTGGTTATATTGTTGAATTCATTCATGATGCTACTGAAAATTATTATGAGGGAGGAACATATGCTTGTAGGAATTGCAATAATATCAAGTTTCCTCTCTATGTGCTTAAAATTTTGAAGTTATGCTTGTTTTACCTTCCTATGCAAGTTGATTCTTGTCCCCACAAGTTGTTTTCTCACAAAATACCTATGAATATGAAGTGGGTTAGACTTAAATGTTCTAGTCATATTCTTCATGATGCTCTCTTTATGTTACAATTCTTATCTTTTATGTGAGCATCATTGAAATCATCATGCCTAGCTAGGGGCGTTAAACGATAGCGCTTGTTGGGAGGCAACCCAATTCTATTTTAGTTCCTTGCTTTTTGTTCCTGTTTAGTAATAAATAATTCATATAGCCTCTGTTTAGATGTGGTTTTATGGGTTTAATTAGTGTTTGTGCCAAGTTAAACCTATTAGATCTTCTTGGAAGATAGTTATTTGATCTTGCTGTAATTTCCAGAATCTTTGCGCTCAGTGCCCGAATTGTCAAAAATCACCAGGAAGTGATAAAATAGTGATTCCAATTTCTGCTGATCAATAAGAAAATTGTACAGGTCTTATAATTTTGGTAGAATTTTTTGGGTTCCAGAAGTTTGCGTTAGTAACAGATTACTACAGACTGTTCTGTTTTTGACAGATTCTGTTTTGCGTTTGTTGTTTGCTTATTTTGATGAATCTATGGCTAGTAAAATAGTTTATAAACCATAGAGAAGTTGGAATACAGTAGGTTTAACACCAATACAAATAAAGAACAAGTTCACTACAGTACCTTAAAGTAGTCTTTTGTTTTCTTTCTCTAACGGAGCTCACGAGATTTCTATTGAGTTTTGTGTTGTGAAGTTTTCAAGTTTTGGGTGAATTCTTTTGATGGATTATGGAACAAGGAGTGGCAAGAGCCTAAGCTTGGGGATGCCCATGGAAACCCCAAGATAATCCAAGGACACAAAAAATTCAAAGCTTGGGGATGCCCCGGAAGGCATCCCCTCTTTTGTCCACTTCCATCGGTAATTTACTTGGAGCTATATTTTTATTCACCACATAATATGTGTTTTACTTGGAGCGTCTTGTATTATTTGTGTCTTTGCTTGTTAGTCTACCACAATCATCCTTGCTGTACACACCTTTTGAGAGAGCCATGTATGAATTGAAACTTGTTAGAATACTCTATGTGCTTCACTTATATCTTTTGAGCTTGATAGTTTACTCTATGTGCTTCACTTATATATTTTTGAGCGTGATAATTTTTGCTCTAGTGCTTCACTTAGATCTTTTAGAGCACGGTGGTGGTTTGTTTGAAAGAAACTTGATCTCTCATGCTTCACTTAGATTATTTTGAGAGTCGTTAATAGCATGGTAATTTGCTTAATGTTAATATACTTGGTATTCAAGATATGTGAAACTTTCTTTTTAGTGGGTTGAATACTAAGATAAGTTTGATGTTTGATAATTGTTGTGAGATATGGAGGTGATAATATCATAGTCGTGCTAGTTGAGTAGTTGTGAATTTGAGAAATACTTGTGTTGAAGTTAGCAAGTCCCGTAGCATGCACGTATGGTTAAAGTTGTGTAACAAATTTGAAGCATGAAGTGTACCTGGCTTGTGCATCCTTATGAGTGGCGGTCGGGGACGAGCGATGGTCTTTTCCTACCAATCTATCCCCCTAGGAGCATGCGTGTAGTACTTGATTTTTGATGACTTCTAAATTTTTGCAATAAGTATATGAGTTCTTTTGACTAATGTTGAGTCCATGGATTATACGCACTTTTACCTTTCCGCCATTTGCTAGCCTCTTCGGTACCGTGCATTGCCCTTTCTCACATTGAGAGTTGGTGCAAACTTCGCCGGTGCATCCAAACCCCGTGATATGATACGCTCTTTCACACATAAACCTCCCTATATCTTCCTCAAAACAGCCACCATACCTACCTATCATGGCATTTCCATAGCCATTCCGAGATATATTGCCATGCAACTTCCACCATCATCATCATCATCATGACATGCTTTACTTTTGTCATATTGCCATTGCATGATCTTGTAGTTGACATCGTATTTGTGGCAAAGCCACCATGCATTATTTTTCATACATGTCACTCTTGATTCATTGCACCATCCCGGTACACTGCCGGAGGCATTCATATAGAGTCATATCTTGTTCTAGTATCGAGTTCTAATCATTATGTTGTAATCAATAGAATTGTGATGATCATCATTATTAGAGCATTGCCCAATTAAAAAAAGGCCAAAAAGAAAAAAAGAAAGGCAAAAAAAAGAGAAAATAAAAAGGGCAATGCTACTATCTCCTTTTCCACACTTGTGCTTCAAAGTAGCACCTTGTTCTTCATGTAGTGAGTCTCATATATTGTGCTTCAAAGTAGCACCATGATTTTCATATAGTGAGTCTCATAAGTTGTCTTGTTCATACTAGTGGGAATTTTTCATTATAGAACTTGGCTTGTATATTCCAACGATGGGCTTCCTCAAAATGCCCTAGGTCTTCATGAGCAAGCAAGTTGGATGCACACCCACTAGTTTTCTTTTGTTGAGCATTCTTAGCTCTAGTGCATCTATTGCATGGCAATCCCTACTCCTTGCATTAACATCAATTGATGGGCATCTCCATAGCTCATTGATTAGCCTCGTTGATGTGAGACTTTCTCCTTTTTTGTCTTCTCCACACAATCCCCATCATCATATTCTATACCACCCATAGTGCCATGTCCATGGCTCGCGCTCATGTATTGCGTGAAGATTGAAAAAGTTTGAGATTATTTGAGTATGAAACAATTGCTTGGCTTGTCATCGGGGGTATAGAAGTTGGGAACATCTTTGTTTGACGAAAATGAAGCATAGCCTAACTATATGATTTTGTAGGGATGACCTTCCTTTGGCCATGTTATTTTGAGATGACATAATTGTTTGATTAGTATGCTTGAAGTATTATCATTTTTATGTCAATATGAACTTTTGTCTTGAACCTTTCGGATCTGAATATTCATACCATGATTAAGAAGATTTACATCGAAATTATGCCAAAGTATCACTCCGCATCAAAAATTCTCTTTTTATCATTTACCTACTCGAGGACGAGCAGGAACTAAGCTTGGGGATGCCTGATACGTCTCCGACGTATCTATAATTTTTGATTGCTCAATGCTACTTTATCTACTGTTTTGGACTATATTGGGCTTTATTTTCCACTTTTATATTATTTTTGGGACTAACCTATTAACCGGAGGCCCAGCCCAGAATTGCTGTTTTTTGCCTATTTCAGTATTTCGAGGAAACAGAATATCAAACGAAGTCCAAACGGAATTAAACCTTCGGGAACGTGATCTTCTCACCGAACGTGATCCGGGAGACTTGGACCCTACTCCAAGAAGTTTCCGGGGAGGTCACGAGGGTGGAGGGCGCCCCCCTGGGCGCGCCCCCTGCCTCGTGGGCCCCTCGTGCCCCCCCTGACGTACTTCTTCCGCCTATATATCTCCATATACCCTAAAAACATCCGGGAGCACAATAGATCGGGAGTTCCACCGCCAGAAGCCTCCGTAGCCACCGAAAACCAATCTAGACCCGTTCCGGCACCCTGCCGGAGGGGGCTATCCCTCTCCGGTGGCCTTCTTCATCATCCCGGTGCTCTCCATGATGAGGAGGGAGTAGTTCTCCCTCGGGGCTGAGGGTATGTACCAGTGGCTATGTGTTTGATCTCTCTCTCTCTCTCGTGTTCTTGAGGTGATACGATCTTGATGTAGCGCGATATTTGCTATTATAGTTGGATCCTATGATGTTTTCTCCCCCTCTACTCTCTTGTAATGAATCGAGTTTCCCCTTTGAAGTAATCTTATTGGATTGAGTCTTTAAAGATTTGAGAACACTTGATGTATGTCTTGCCGTGGATATCTGTGGTGACAATGGGATATCACGCGATTCACTTGATGTATGTTTTGGTGATCAACTTGTGGGTTCCGCCCATGAACCTATGCATAGGGGTTGGCACACGTTCTCGTCGTGATTCTCCGGTAGAACTTTGGGGCACTCTTTGAGGTTCTTTGTGTTGGTTGAATAGATGAATTGAGATTCTGTGATGCATATCATATAATCATGCCCACAGATACTTGAGGTGACATTGAAGTATCTAGGTGACATTAGGGTTTTGGTTGATTTGTATCTTAAGGTGTTATTCTAGTACGAACTCTAGGGCTATTTCTGACACTTATAGGAATAGCCCAACGGATTGATTGGAAAGAATAACTTTGAGGTGGTTTCGTACCCTACCATAATCTCTTCGTTCGTTCTCCGCTATTAGTGACTTTGGAGTGACTCTTTGTTGCATGTTGAGGGATAATTTTATGATCCAATTATGTTAGTATTGTTGAGAGGACTTACACTAGTGAAAGTATGAACCCTAGGCCTTATTTCCTATCATTGCAATACCGTTTACGCTCACTTTTATCATTAGTTACCTTGATGTTTTTATATTTTCATATTACAAATACCTTTATCTACCATCCATATTGCACTTGTATCACCATCTCTTCGCCGAACTAGTGCACCTATACAATTTACCATTGTATTAGGTGTGTTGGGGACACAAGAGACTCTTTGTTATTTGGTTGCAGGGTTGCTTGAGAGAGACCATCTTCATCCTACGCCTCCTACGGATTGATAAACCTTAGGTCATCCACTTGAGGGAAATTTGCTACTGTCCTACAAACCTCTACACTTGGAGGCCCAACAGGGAGCATGCTTAGGTCCCATGCAAGAAATGGGAATGAATTTCGAACACCAGGGCACCGTTGATTGCCGGCAAAACATTGAGATGCCTGGTTTTTAAATTCTAGTAAATCGAAAACATGTCCGAGTTCATGAAACTTGGCATGCTACCATGGAGCGCCATCAACATGCCATGGTAATTTTTTTGTCCCATTTGGGGCAGGTTTGGGTATATGCTTCTCACAAATCGAAGCTTCTCACAACAAGCATGATGGTTTTCGATAGGGAACGTCCCACCTTTGGGGACAAAACGATATCCATTTCCTCTTATTGCTTTCAATTTTTTTTTCTCGTGTCAACATAGAACAAGAGGAGTGTTGTGTGATTTTTTTGTGATTTTTCGGGGTTCGTTTGGACATTTTTATGCATTAACTGAGTTTCCAATGCATTTATGTGCATAATTCAAATTTCAACTACATGCACATGCTCCAGTGCATATAAATTGGTTGAAAAATCAAATCTGTGTCCTTGGGTGCATGCTTAGGTCCCATGCAAGAAATGGAAATGAATTTCAAACACCAGGCACCGTTGATTGCCGGCAAAACATTGAGATGCCTCGTTTTTAAATTCTAGTAAATCCAAAACCCGTCTAAAATTCATGAAACTTGGGATGCTTTCATGGAGCGGCATCAACATGTCGTGGTAAAAAATTTGTCACGTTTGGGGCAGGTTTGGGTATATGCTTCTCACAAATCAGAGCTTCTCACAACAAGCATCATGCTTTCAGTAGGGAACGTCCCACCTTTGGGGACAAAACGATATCCACTGCCTCTTATTGCTTCCAAAAAATTTCTCGTGTCAACATAGAACAACAGGAATGTTGTGTAAATTTTTGTGATTTTTCGGGGTTCGTTTGGAGATTTTTATGCATTAACTGAGTTTTCAATGCATTTATGTGCATAATTCAAATTTGAACTACATGCACATGCTCCGGTGAAAAAAATTGGTTGAAAATCAAATATGTGTCCTTGGGTGCATGCTTAGGTCCCATGCAAGAAATGGGAATGAATTTCAAACACCAGGGCACCGTTGATTGCCGGCAAAACATTGAGATGCCTCGTTTTTAAATTCTAGTAAATCCAAAACTCGTCTGAAATTCATGAAACTTGGCATGCTATCATGGAATGGCCCCCGACATGCTGTGGTATTTTTCGTGTCCATTTTTAGAGAAGGCGCACTCAAATAATGACAGCCAACAAAGGCATTTTGAAAAAATAGCTGCCACTTTAATATCTCAAACGTTTGTATAATTCAAACTATGTGTGTTCTGTTAACCATTCACGTGACGCCACATGTCTTGGTTTTAATGGCTGTAGGAGGTGTCGTGCGGACAGCTGCTTGACCTTGACTGAATGGGAGGCATGCGAGCGTCGTCTAGTGCGCAGGCTAACCGAGAGGCGTGCAAGCTATCCTCGAATGCGCAGGCTCACCGGGAAGCATGCGAGTTGTACGCTGCGCAGGCTCACTAGGAGGTCAGCCCTTTGACTTCCATGTCCGTCTGCCTTGCTTGCATCCTCTCCATTAATGGCGCCCAAGCCACAATTTAATTCGCTTTTTAAATATAAAACAATCATTGCAAAAAAAAATTGTTAGAACACCCGTATGCAAACCGACAGCTTCCCCAGGAAGCCAAATGAAAATGTGACGAGCAGGATTTCAGCTACTCTTGATCGCAAACGTTTTAGATAGAACACCCGTACACAAAGTGAGAGCAGCGCAGGATTTGTGCATCCCTTCAATGCAAACGGTTGTTTTGGATAACCCGTGTGCAACCATGTATAAATAATTTGGTAAGATTTGAAAATCCTTGTAACACCGCGATTTGTCAAAATATGAAGCTAAAAATCACTAGCAGTATCTAATTTTTGCAACTAAAATTCGGTAATTAAGCATAAATTTCATTCATAGATTAAGCAGTCGTTCTTAATTTATACAAACAGTTCAACTCGACAGCTGAACCAACCAAACTTTTCCCCAATTGTTGCCAACCACGTACTGAAATAGCTAGTTCAACAATATATACTAGCTAATTTTAAGTACGTTGTATAGTTGCACTACATCTATAGTTAGATGAACTGAACAAAATAGCCCCTAAATACTACTACTACTGCGGAGGGGCTTTGTACTACTTCCGGCTGCCTCTCCTCTGCCGAGCGCGCTCAGTAAGAGACGGAGGAGGAGGAGCCTACCGACGAGCTGGGCAACCGCAATACGGTGCCTGCCGCTATTGCAGCTTCAGCGACGCTTACCTCGAATGCCCTCTGCCGCTCTAGACGACCCCTCTCAAAGCGGTGGTTCTCCTCATAGATCTCTTGATTCCTCGCCTCTGAGGCGGCGTGTGCCGCGGCCACGATGGCGGTAAGGCTCTTTGCATGCTCGAAGAGCCGCTCCTCCTCCTCCCACAGGAACTCGGTGTAGCGTGCAAGGTCGCTGACGCACGTGTGGGCATCCACCTCTGCCTCCCACCTTCGGGCGGCGGTGGTGGAGCGGGTGATGACCTCGGCAGTCGATGGTGGGCTGGTAGCCACGGCGGCCGACGACGGGTGGCGGCCACGACCACCACCTCCCGCCTTCGGGCCGCGGTGGCGGAGCGGGTGATGGCCACAGTGGCCAGCAGTGGGGTGGAGGCCACGATGGCCACCCGCCGCCTTCGGGCCGCAGCGGCAGATCGCGTGATGGCCCTGGCTTTCGACGGTGGTGTGGCGGCAACGGCGGCCGGCAACAGCTGCCGACGGGCACCGGCGACGGAGCGTGTGGTGGGTGTTCCGCACACACCCAACAGGGACGCCTCGTGCACTACACCACACCGGGGACTGCGCCGCCCCCGCGGTGTAGCTTCCTAGCTGGAGCTGTCCTCTAATGACGGCTAAATGGCTGAGCGATGACGATGGACCGGTGCCATCGGCGATTATGGGAGAAGCAGACGAGATAAGCTACAGTTAGGGAGGGGAAAATGCGACGCAGGACTCACCGGTCGTGAGGATTTCTATTGCAGGCTGGTAAGCATTGAGATTTTGGGGGATTTCACCGAGTCGGGCGGGAACCTTGCGCGGGAACCTGCAAGGTTGCACGGGAATGGGCTCACCGACGATTCATTGGCGCCACCGTTTGGCCAAAAGAACACCCCCGCGCGCTGCGCAAGCTTGCGCTGTAAGCCGTCTGCGGCAGCGGGGTGACAAGACGTGCGAGAGGAGGATGAAACACCACATACACATACGGTTAATAAAAAACGTTTGTGATTTAATTACCTACTATACCACCGCCCTGGTTTATAAGTGCGATTTAACTAATAAAATATGAATGCATGTCGCCAAAGATTATATAGTTGGATTTGTATTTGAACATGTTTCCAATTATATAATTTTTAAAACATTCATTAACATTTTGTTGGTTAAATTTGAGTGCAAAGTATGGCACAGAATATAAAGGAGACTATAGACTAGACGGAGGTTGTAGCACACGGCCGCTCTCTACGCAGCGACGCAACTGTCGGCCGGCTTGTAGGCGACCATTTCCTGCCTGTTCAACTGCTCTATGCGTGTGGTTGCTTGCGTGCCGTCGCGCGCGCTCTACTCTCACGTCCATCCCTCCGGGTGCTCTGCCTTCGTCCCTCCACGCGCGCTGCCAGTGCTTGGGGCCGGTGCACGATCACGCATGTTCGTGTGCAAGTGGTTGCGCCGGGCACGGCGCGATGATGCAGTTACCCGCTGCAAAAACTGCCATGCGGACGCCTCGAGAATCCATGCCGCCCAGCCCCCTTTTATTCCTGCGGCCATTTACCTTCATCTTTCGTCTCACATGACACAATAAGCACACCCACGAGGACACATACAGAGAGGACATCCAGCGGTTCCAATGGGGCTCCCCGTGGCTCCAGTGGCGCTCCCAGCGGCCGATGACGACAACGGCGGGCAGTTCACCACGCATCACGCAGTGGACACCCACCTGAGGGGGAAGGCCCTCTCGGTGGTGTACATGAACGATCCGGTCTTGGTGGAGAGCTCCATCCAAACTATGGAGCAGTTCCTTGCCGAGGACAAGTACCAAGTGGTCGGCTTCGACCTCGAGTACACCAGCGGTCGTGCCGGGCACGATCAGAAGGTTGCCGTCGCCCAGTTGTGCGTGCGACATGACGTCCTCATCACCACTACCACCTTGCCACAAGGCCTTGCGAGCATTTCTCCAGGTTTATCAACAGCTCCGACTACAGTTTCGCTATGGAGGACACCACCAACGATCTAAAAGCGCTCAAGGTTTCGGACTTGAAATGCCCGAATCTTGTCAACATCCAAAGCCACTACAAGGTCTGGGGCAGCGACAAAAACAAACTGAACTCCCTAGTTGACCTCGCCTCAGCCATCACCGACCCCTAGTACATGAAGATGAAGAATGAGAGCAATAAGGACAAGAATGCCTGGCACAGTGTGTGGCATAAGAGTCTGGATGAACAACATGTCAAGTACACGGCCATGGACGCGTACAAGAGTTACGAGATGTATAGGTGGATCGTTAACATGAGGAACTGTCTTCTTCCTGACCCAGACGAGGGATCGAGCCACATAGAAGTGGAGGGAGCATCATAAGAAGTAGATGACTAGACGATCGTTTCTCCTACTATAGAATGCACGCAATTGTTTATTGAGGTGTGTGCGAATGATCTATATAGTCACTTATGTAATTGGATGTTTATTTTAGTTATATATATACATGTTATTCTACTATAGACAGAGCAAATCACACGGCTTATTAGCAGCAATCGTCTGTGTTATTATTGGTCTTTGCACACATTTCTGATTACAGACCTGTTTGCCGCGTATCATACACACCTTGATCTGGCTGACCGTTTCTTTTGTCTTGCCTAATCACAAACAGTTCATCCGAGTGAACCATATGCTCTATAGCGCACACGCCTTCATCAGGCTGCCCGTTTCTTTTGTTCCTCCTCATCGCAAACAGTTCATTAAGCTAAACCGTATGCCCTGCATTGCTCATGCAACTAAAATCTGAACTGTGTTTGATAGCTCCGCCATCGCAAATGTTTTGCACCTTTTTTGACGGTTCTTTTACACCACCGTTTGTGATTATGGCATCGCACACAGTTTCATTGAAGGGTCTCTGATCTTAGTATCACATTTGGACCATCCTGCAGTAGTGTAAGGAATTATCCAAAGATTTCTCATGTGAGTGTTGGGCTTATTGCAAGCATGTCTTGAAGAAGAAGATTATGTGATCATTCATGTTTACCTTCAAGACATCATCCAAATGAAGAGTGTTGGAAATATCAAGGTTGATCAAGACTAAGTCAAGAGTTAATCAAGTTGATCAACTCATAAAGTGTAGAAGCAGTACTGAGAGGGATCAAGTGATCCCATGGTATGTTACATGTCCATGGGCTTGCGTCAAGAGGAAGATATCACTCTGTCACATCCCTAGTTCCGGTATGACCTAGGCTAGCCTTCATGTTTGCATCATGTTTAAATTTCATTGAAATTTGAAATGGGGATTTGTGAAACCCTCAGAATCATTCTGGAAATGATCCAAATAAAAAAATTGCTCCAAAAAGGTCCAAGAAAATGCTCATGTTGCTCTCTGAAAATATTGGACAGAGATAAAAATCAAACCAACATTTTCAGGAGCTCATAAGTATTTATTTTGGGCATTTGGAATTAATGCAATAATTATTTGCTTGCATATATATTGTTATATATATATATATATAATATTGTCCAAAAATTATGCCAGTAGTTGAGGAGCTCTGGAATAATACCACTAGCCCCTGCAAAAATTGGCATAAGAAAATAAAATGGTTTAGTATTTTTATTAAACCAAACAAATGTCAGAAAAATAGAAAAGAAAACAAAAATAGAGAAACGCTTACCTGGACCTTACCTACGGCCTGGCACTGTGCGGCCAGCAGGCCGGCCCAGCCCACCAGGCCTCTGCCAGTCATCCTCCTCCTCTCGCCAGGAGGACGAGAGGCGCGTGCCCCGCGCCTGCGGCCACACGTCGTGGCCACCTCCTACTCCCGCCGACGCGGGAGAGGCTCCTGGTGCCGCCGCGTACTCCGCCGACCCTCTCTCACTCTCTCCCCGTGCCCTCCCCTTTCCTCTATCTCTCCCCTCGCTCTTTCTCTCACGGCCGAGCACGCCCGACGCCGCCGCTCACCGTCGTCACGCTCACCGCCTCCCCCTCGCCCTCTCGTCGTGTCCACGAGCTCCGCGCCATTGTCCTACATCGTCTCCGTCAAGCCACGCGTCGCCGGACGCCCCGTGGAGCCGTCACCACCGTCTTCTTCATCCCCGGCCACCGGAGATCGTCTTCGCCGCCCTGCAGTCTCCAGTGCATCCCCGAGCTCGCCGTCAAGCCCATCGGGACCGCTGTGAGCTCCTGCTCCCTCTCCCTCTCTCTGTTTAGCCATTCACGCGTCGTAGCCCCGTCCACCACCACAGCCGTAGCTCTTCGCCGCGGTTCATGTCGCCTCCGTGGCCACTGTCACCTAGGGCCACGACCGAGCACACCACCGTGCTCAGTGCAATGCCAGGAGGCCGTCGAGGCACTCTGCAGCCCCTGCCGTGCCCCGTAGCCCGATTCCGCCCGAACCCGTGCTCCGGCCACCGCTGCGAGCTCCGCTCCGGTGAGCTCCGGCCACCCCGCGTCCTCCCGTCACCTCCACTAGATGCGTGCGAGCACCAGCTCCTTGGAGATGGTCTCCGCGGCCCATTTGGTCACCGGAGGACCATATCCGAGGCCCTCCGCCGCGTCTGGCCTCGCCGGCAACTAACCACCGGCGGGTTTTGACCCCGCTGACCAGGAGGTTTGACCTCCCGTAGGTCGCTGACATGTGGGGCCCATTTAATTTTACTTTAGGATTAATTTAATAACTAACTAACCCTGTTAACTAACTGTGACACTGACATGTGGACCCCACACGTAAGGTTTGACCCGGTCAGCCCCGTTGACTCGCTTACGTCATGCTGATGTAGTGCTGACGCAGTTATTCATTGTCTGGTATTAAAATAAATTAGGAAAATCCAGAAAATGATATAAACTTCTAAAATTCATAGAAATTCAACCGTAGCTCATATTGAAATAATTTATATATGAAAAATGATCAGAAAAATTCAATCTATCCATGTGTACCATTCTCATGCATGACAAACCAACCTATACATGCTGTATATATGAAAACACACTTATGGCATTTTAAGAGCTTAATTTGGAGTTGCATTTGAACCCTTGGTTCAAATGGACTTCAACCAAATGAATGCTAGTTGCATTAACTCAAACAACATCACATACTCATGCCATGTTCATGCATCACATTGTTGCATATGATTGTGTTTTGATTGCCGACACCGTTCCTTCTCGACAGGTCCTGCTCCGGAGACCGATCCAGAGTACCTGTCAGAGGAGCAGTGCCCCCCTGTTGATCTACCAGGAAAGCAACCCCCCTTGTTCATTCCTATACAATCCTACTCTCTCGCTCCTGCTCTCATTTATTGCATTAGGACAATAACGATTCAACTACTACTTTATGCTGCGGTAGTTGAACCCATTCCTCTGCATGACCTGTCATTGCCACAGTAAATAGTTAAAACCCACTAGCATGTGTAGGAGTTGTTTGAGCCATGTTGTGTTCCTACCATGCCATGCCTGCTATTGCTTAGAGTTGTGTCAGGTCTGATTCATCGGGAATGAATTGGAGTGTTACGATATGTTCTGGTGCTGAGAGTTAAGCGTGTGAACATGATTTGGTAAAGGTAGCGGTGAGAGGCCATGTAGGAGTACATGGTGGGTTGTCTCATTGGGACCGTCCTTAAGAACTAAGTTCTGTCTAAGTTGTCCAATGACTAGCTACTACCACACATTGGGCTCCGGGCGCTCCAAGCTCTCTCGACTTATTAAGTGCCTTGATCTCTATCCAGGAGTTGCAAATAGTTTCTGGTGTTCGTAGGTAGTGCTATTTTTCTATCGAGTGGCACCCGGCAGGGTGGACTTGGGACAGACTAGGCACCGTGGCCCGGTGTACCGAGTGGCACCCGGATGGTAGGCTCGGGAACCCTGTACACATCGTTTGGGGCCATGAGCGAAACCCTGGCCGGATCTCCTTGCGGATGGAACCCGAATAGGCGATAAACCTAGACT
Source organism: Triticum dicoccoides (assembly GCF_002162155.2). Lineage (NCBI taxonomy): Eukaryota > Viridiplantae > Streptophyta > Magnoliopsida > Poales > Poaceae > Triticum > Triticum dicoccoides. The sequence continues at coordinate 358,783,712 of NC_041380.1, forward strand.
AGAGTCTTGTGTGGTTAGTCAGGTCATGGCCGACACCCTCGCCAGGCTTCCGCTTGAAGGTTGCCGAGATACATGACGTGTATATGGTGATAAGTGGTGAGAGCGTGTGTGAAGAAGTACACCCCTGCACGGTTATCATGATCTATTCGAATAGCCGTGTTCTCGATTATGGACTTCTTGGATGCTTACGTGGTACATAGACAACTTAAAGTGGATACTTTAAATTCTCAAGACAAGTGTGAGTGCTATGGATGGCCTTCTCGTAGAGAGACGGGGATGAATCCATAGTAGTGTATTAATGTGGTGTTTAGTGGACTTGTGTGCGCTGCCTCACCTCAAAGAAGTTTCTCGTTGTCGTAGAGCAAGATAGGCACTGAGTCAAAGCTGGCTTGCTACAACTAAACCCCACATTGCCTTCTTGATACTAATGCATGTATGATAGGATCTGATGTAAGTCTTGCTGAGTACCTTTGTACTCACGTTTGCTTTATTTATGTTTTGCAGGTGAGACATCTATCTCACTAGCAGTACCGCTTGGACTTTGACGAGTAGCTTGTTACCTCAGCTACGATCTTGTACCCTTGGGAGGGACTTGTAGATAGTCAGGCTTCTCAGCCTTTTTCTTTTGTAGTTATCTGTACTCAGACATGTAATGCTTCCGTTGCTTGTATGCTCTGAATGATGGGTCATGTGACCCCTGTTTGTATTTAATGCTATGTGGCTCTTCTGGGCCTTTATCTATATGAGTTTGCATTATGTTGTGATGCCATGTTGTACAGCACATACTTGCATGTTATGCGTACGTGTAACGTGTATTGCTATGTGTGGGATCCGACAACCTAGTTGTCTATCCTTGGTAGCCTCTCTTATGGGGAAATGTAGTCTAGTGCTTCCACCGAGCCATGGTAGTCCGCTACAGCCCGGTTTACCCGGAGTCCTGCTAGCCCAGCACTACTGCTCTGGAACACTTAGACTGGCAGGCATGTGATTCACTTCGTTCCTGTGTCTGTTCCTTCGGGGAAATGTCACGCGATAACATCCGGAGTCCTGCCTAGCCTGCTACAGCCTGGTTCACCGGAGTCCTGTTAGCCCAGTGCGACAGCCCGGATTCGCACGCTGCTGACCGACATGCTCGATGTTGATTCATGTATGCCTGTCCCTATAAGTTAGTGCCACTTTGGGTTCACGACTAGTCATGTCGGCCCGGGTTCTCTGTCATATGGATGCTAGCGACACTATCATATACGTGAGCCAAAAGGTGCAAACGGTCCCAGGCCATGGTAAGGCGACACTCGTGGGAATACCGTGCGTGAGGCCACAAAGTGATATGAGGTGTTACATGCTAGATCGGTGTGACTTAGAATCGGGGTCCCGACACACTCACCCCATGGAGAGGACGACATCAAGTGGTGATCGTCATCAAGATTGCCGTGTGGAAGTTCAAGTGGAGCATCACGAAGAGATAAAGTGCTTAAAGCTTGCCATCCATTGTGGTGTCAATGGACTTGTGAAGATGTGTCAAAGAGTGGCTCACCCATAGTGGAGTATGGGGGAGCAATCAACTAGTCTTCATCGAGCCAACACAATCAAGAAAGATGGTCCAGCTTGAGGAAGTCAAGATCCTCATCATCTAGATCAAGTGGACTATGTGCAAGGCAAAGGTTTTCCCTTGATAGGTTTTCTATTTTACCGGTCTCATGGTGGTAGTTGGAAGACCGAGTTGTAAGATTGATTGCCATACTAGCAAGGGGGGCTCTCTAGTGAGTAGCTTGATCGTATCGTTCGTCGAGAGCTCAAACCATTGCATCCTTTCATCATCTTTCTTGGTTCTTGTTTGGTTCTTCTCCTTGTGAGATTTGGATCTTATGGTCATCTTCATGACAAGTTTGAGTTCATCGAAGACCGATTTCATATGCATCTTCTTTTGTGTTTTCGGTGTTGGAGTTTTTACCGGTCTTATTTGAGAAAGGATTCTCACCATTTTATTTTGGGTTTTTTCTCAATTGCTATTTCTTAATATTTCTATCAATTTTATGTTTGCTCTTGTCCTTAGCTTTCCAACAAACTTGATTTCGTCGAATTCGGAGCTCGTATGCGAGAGTTATGGGTGTTTTGATCTTACCTGTTTTACATAGTCCGGTTGTACCACTTCTTACACCGGTTGTACCGGTTGATCGGTACTACCAGTGTTTGGGACCGCTCCAGAGTTGGTCCAATGGTTGTACCGGCCATGTACCGCTCTACCACCGGTCTGGCTTCTATTGTGGAGCGGTTATTGGGCGGTTGTGGGCCGGTTGTACTAGTTAGTTCAGTTTAACCGGTACTACCGGTTCCCCGGGCTATTGTACCGCTTAGGGCTTTTTCCTACAGGTAGGTTTTCCTCTACTTTGACCGGTTGTACCGGTTCGTGCACCGGTTGTATCGGTCCTACGGTTTTTTGCACATAACGGGCATATTAGTGGGGACCTATAAAAGGGGATCTTCATCCCCATTGGACTCTATCCCTTTATCTTGTGTTCTCCCCCCATTGTTGACCTTCTTCGAGCTTGCTTATCTCTCAATCCCTCCATGGATTCTTTCTAGTTTTTGGTGGAAAAGAGAGAGGAGATCTAGATCCACATTTCCACCAATCACTTTCTCCTCTATGTGAGGGGAACCCCTTGGATCTTGATCTTGGAGTTCTTGGTGTTCTCCTTCTTGTTCTTCCCCTCATTTTCCTCCATAACTTTCGTTGCTTTGGTGGGATTTGAGAGTGAGGGACTTGGGCACTCCGTGTGTCCTTGCCATTGCATTTGGTGCATAGGTTTGAGTTCTCCATGGTGGTACGTGGAAGTTACAAGTTGAGAAGCTTATTACTCTTGGGTGCTTGGTGCCCTTGAGCTTGTTCCTCTTGGGTGCTTGGGCGACCTAGACAGTTGGTGGTGTTCGGAGCTCAATCATTGCGGTGTAAAGCTCCGGCAAGCGTTGGGGTCTCCAATTAGGTTGTGGTGATCACCCCGAGCAATTTGACACCGGTGACCTCCCCCAAGGGTTGCCAAAGTGTACTGGTTCGGTGACCGCCCTCAAGGGTCCCTTAGTCGAATCACGACATCTTGCATTGTGCGAGGGTGTGAGGAGATTACGATGGCCCTAGTGGCTTATTGGGGAGCATTGTGCCTCCACACCGCTCCAAAAGGAGATTAGCATCCACAAGGGTGTGAACTTCGGGATACATTGTTGTCTTCGCGTGCCTCGGTTATCTCTTACTCGAGCCCTTTACTTATGCACTTTACTTTGTGATAGCCATATTGTTCTTTGTCATATATCTTTCTATCACATAGTTGCTTATCTTGCTTAGCATAAGTTGTCGGTGCACATAGGTGAGCCTACTTGTTTTAGGTTTTGTGCTTGACAAATTAACCGCTAGGTTTATTCCGCATTTGTTCAAGCCTAAACCATAATTATTTTAAAGTGCCTTTTCACCCGCCTCTAGGCGACATCCATGATCTTTCAACGCATAAACTAGGGTTTAAGCTTCTGTCACTCTAGCAACCCATCATCTACTTATTACTTCCCAATGCCTTCCCCTAGGCCCAAATAGTGGTGAAGTGTCATGTAGTCGACGTTCACATAACACCACTAGAGGAAAGACAACATACATCTTATTAAAATATTGAACGAATACCAAATTCACATGATTACTTATAACAAGACTTATCCCATGTCCTCAGGAACAAATGTAACTACTCACAAAGCATATTCATAATCAATATGAGAGGAGTATTAATTATTATTAAGGATCTGAGAATATAATCTTCCACCGGATAAACCAACTAGCATCAACTACAAGGAGTAATCAACACTACTAGCAACCCACAGGTACCAATCTGAGGTTTTGGGACCAATATCGAATACAAGAGATGAACTAGGGTTTGAGAGGATATGGTGTTGGTGAAGATGTTGATGGAGATTGACCCCCTCTCGATGAGAGGATCGACGGTGACGACGATGGCGACGATTTCCCGCTCCCGAAGGGAAGTTTCCCCGGCAGAACAGCTCCACCGGAGCCCTAGATTGGTTCTGTCCAGGTTCCGCCTCGAGACGGTTTCGCTTCATCCCGAAAGCTTCTTATTGATTTTTTGAGGGTAAAATACACCACATAGCCAAAGAGGGGCACCGGAGTCCTGCCAGGGGCCCCACAAGGTCGGGGGCGGGCCCAGGGGGTAGGGCGCGTCCTCCACTCTTGTGGCTAGCTAGTGGCCCCCCTCTAGTGCTTTATTCACCCAATATTTTTTATTTATTCCAAAACATGCTCCGTGAAGTTTCAGGACTTTTGGAGTTGTGCAGAATAGGTCTCTAATATTTGCTCCTTTCCAGCCCAAAATTCCAGCTAACGGCATTCTCCCTCTTCATGTAAACCTTGTAAAATAACAGAAAATAGGCATAAGTATTGTGACAATAACAGCCCATAATGCATTAAATATCAATATAAAAGCATGATACAAAATGGACGTATCAACTCCCCCAAGCTTAGACCTCGCTTGTCCTCAAGCGAAATCCGGTATCGATAATTATGTCCACATGTTTACAGATAGAGGTGTTGATAAAAATAAAATACGGACATGAAGGCATCATGATCATCTTTAGAACAACAACATATATTTTCATGTAATTACTTATGATAAAGTAACAATTCATTCACAAGGTAAAGTATGAATCAGAAACTTTATTGAAACTAACAAACTATGATGTCAGTCATTGAAGCAATTGCAATTTATCATAACATCGGAAAGAGTCGATATAAGAGCTTTTCAGCAAGTCCACATACTCAACTAACATTTGATCTTTCACCATTCCTAACACTCACGTGATACTTATGGGTACAAAGTTTCAATCGGACACAGAGAAACATAGGGGCTTATAGTTTCGCCTCCCAACCTCTTACCTCAAGGGTAATGTCAACAATAATAC